>NC_092241.1:53777916-53802916 GCF_036320965.1 Panulirus ornatus
GTGTGTGTGTGCAATTTTTTCCTTTCATAAGACTCTGAAAAATAAATGTGAAACGCGCCATAAATCTTGACACATTGTACCACACGAACCACCCGGGTCTTATATTACTTTTAATCAATTCTGCCCGTCCAACCAAGTGCTTAAGCACTGACAAGGTTTTGGCCTTTACCTTAGTTGACCCAATATCTAAAATAATAAAAAAAGAAGATGAGAATTTTAGTTATTCCCACAAACTTTAACCATAATCAACATCCCTGATAATTCTACACATTTACATATAATGTTTGTTCTAGAAAAAGCGGCCGACAGAAGCAATAAAATAATTCATAGTTACCCCTGAATGTTGGCAAATTTGATTGGTATTTGCAGATCAGAAGGATTTAGAAACTCTAGGCTAACCTAGAAACCATAGAAAATAATTTGTATGGAATGAATATATCTTTCCACACGGGATTATGTAAGTCTCTCCCAGGATATATATATATATATATATATATATATATATATATATATATATATATATATATATATATATATATATGTATATATATATATATATTCTTTCTTTCAAACTATTCGCCATTTCCCGCATTAGCGAGGTAGCGTTAAGAACAGAGAACTGGGACTTTGAGGGAATACCCTCACCTGGCCCAATTCTCTGTTCCTTCTTTTGGAAAATTAAAAAAAAAACGAGAGGGGAGGATTTCCAGCCCCCCGCTCCTAATATATATATATATATATATATATATATATATATATATATATATATATATATATATTTATATGCCAATCTCCATTTGGTGTAATTCGGTGCAACGTGAACTATAAACCTCAAGGGTTCTGAAGGACGAACGAGGTGGTTTGGTCATTCGACTTTTGTAACTCCGTCCAGTTTACGTATATCGGAATAATCTAATGACTTCACTGACGTCTATATATGAATAATTCTAAGACTTCAACGACGTCTAATTATCAAATTCAAGATAAGATTTACCATTGATGTACGATGGTACAGTTATTGGTCAAATAAAGATATTAACTCCGTTTTTTATGTCAGTCTCTCTCATAATTAGGAGTAAAGTATAATATTTTGTGCCTCTTTTTGAAGACTTTGTTTTCTGTTTATTTCATACAACGTATATCAACTAGGCTCTCCAATGATTCTAAGTTTTATCTTTTTCTCTCATTAAGTTCGTTCATAAGATGAATGTTAAAGCAGACATATTAATATGAACTGTCCACTAATATATCAGTTTTGTACAGGAGGTTAATAATACCTCATATACTTCCTATTAAAAAAATAACTCATCTGTCAGGAACAGTTATTCCACTTGTATCCCTGAAGTGTAGTAGAATCGTAGCAGTAATGTATCGAAAAAAAAAAGTGAAAAGTGATAATAATTGCAATTCTATAGACGGCATGATAATCAAAGCCTTTTACAGTTGTAAACGTCACATAGCGTTTTCTTTTGTGAATATTACTCTTCACTCCTGCTATGAAGATACATAAATAAATAGATTAATTAATCAATATATATATATATATATATATATATATATATATATATATATATATATATATATATATATATATATATATATATATATATATATATATTGATTTATTGATTTATTCATTATACTTTATCGCTGTCTTCCGCGTCAGCGAGGTAGCGCAAGTAACAGACAAAGAATGGCCCAACCCACCCACATACATATGTATATACATACACGTCCACACACGCACATATACATACCTATACATTTCAACGTATACATATGTATACATACACGACATATACACATATCCATATGTACATAATTCATACTTGCTGCCTTCATCCATTCCCGTCGCCACCCCGACACGCATAAAATGAAAACCCCCTCCCCCCGCATGAGCGCAAGGTAGCGCTAGGAAAAGACAACAAAGGCCACATTCGTTCACTCTCGGTCTCTAGCTGTCATGTATAATGCACCGAAACCACAGCTCCCTTTCCACATCCAGGCCCCACAAAACTTTCCATGGTTTAACCCAGACGAAAGTGCTTAGAGAGAGAGAGAGAGAGAGAGAGAGAGAGAGAGAGAGAGAGAGAGAGAGAGAGAGAGAGAGAGAGAGAGAGAGAGAGAGAGAGGAAACCAGACGTGTCTCTAAAAATCAAAACTGACACTTCTAACTGACAGGTGTAACCACTCCCAGTTATTTACGACGCGTCAGAAAACGTATAGAAGGGGAAAAATGTACAATAAATCGAGCACCCGAACGCAAAACTCACTCTGGATCTGGCTTAACTGCATGACGCAATCCGGACACGATGGTTTAGAAGACTCTGCGCTTACCTTGTTAGAAGAGAACAGGCTGGTTCTGCTCCTTCCGGAACTCACCTGTGGAAAGAAGAGAACATAATTTAATCCTGTGTTTCCCACTGCGAGGTTTTACCATAGTAAATAATGCATTCTTTTCCTTGCAGCAGCAAGTGAATATATATATATATGTATATATATATATATATATATATATATATATATATATATATATATATATATATATATATATATATATATGTACTGCGTTGGTATTTAAACTCGTCATATACCCCGTGATACTATTAATTTGTATAATGTTTTCTGTAATGGTGATAATATTACGTGTAGTATGTGACGATAGTAGTGTGTGTGTGTGTGTGTGTGTGTGTGTGTGTGTGTGATGAAGGTAATCATTTTCATTTTGATGGGTTTTATCAGCCCCATAACAGCGATAATTAGTTTTATCTACTTTTAATGGCGGTGGTGATATGATAATTCTACCCTAAGTTGCTGGTAGTCAAATTTTACTCCCACGTGGTTACAGGACATGTTTCATCTACCGTGAACTATTGGTAACACGCTTCATTTACCACCGTACTGAAGGTAACACGGTTTATCTACCCCATACTATAAGTAATGTTTCATCTACCCTGCACTAAAGGTAACATGTTACATCTACACATTGCTAGCGGGATACATGTTATCGAAACTTTAGAGACATACACTGGTCATTATGTTACTGTTAACATATATCTTTAATTATCTATGTTTTATCTGGCTCTTTTCATATAAAGTTTCGAAGAGGACCACCACCACCACATAATCCCTGATCATTGCCTTACGACGATGATTCATTCAATACCCACTCAAATGTACAAGTCCAAAGATGTTTCACGCGTTAGGACTGAGGCTTCGATACTGTCTCGAACTCCCCCGAGTCGAACCTGCAGGTCTCCTGTTCTAACCAACCATAGCAAATGAAGTCATCAACTATCACAACACGTTCCTCTTTTTAGACATTTCTCTTGCTCCCGTCCAGATGAGACCCCGACATTTGTCCTATTTAATTATGTCATTATCACTTTGTTGATCTTGTTAATCACTTTCCAACTCAGGGTACGAAGTCTAGCGCCAAGCCTCTTACGTCAGAACACAGCGCACACTCGGCTCTAAATGACACTAACAAGTTCACTTCACGAGAGCACACACACACACACGCACACACACACACACACACACACACACACAGCTTTTCTGGTTTCATTCATTTTATTTTTTTTCATATCTCCCAGTAAATACCTCGGGCTGTGTATCACTGTTATGAGCAATGAAGGAAAGAAAGAGATAAAAAAGTAGGTTATTCTATTACTATCATTATCATTAGTACCATTATTATTATTATCATTATTATAATCATTACCGTTATTATTATTATTATTATTATCATTATTATTATTATTATTATCATCATTATTATTATTATTATTATCATTATCATTGTTATTATTATCATTATCAACATTATTATTATTTCAATACCTTTTAATTGCAATAAATAAAATATAGTTCTGCTAAGATTTAAAAAATGTATACTCTACATTTTGCCACAATATATATATATATATATATATATATATATATATATATATATATATATATATATATATATATATATATATATATATATATTATATATATATATATATATATATATATTTATATATATATATTTATATATATATAAACTACATATATATAAACTACTATATATAAATTACATGGGTCAAAGGCAATTATAGTAACTGGACATACGTAATGAAGATTTAGGAGACAACAGACAATAACACACCTAGCCAGATATCATCAAGAGATATACGGTCGGTACGCCAACACATCTACTGATGACCTGTGGTGTCTCGCCTGGGAACAGATAATAATTTGGCGATGTTATTATAGACCGAGGTACGTGGAATACTCTTGATGTATTCGAGGAGGGGAGGGGGAGCATTTCTATTTTAGTTTTTAAAATTGTGATGTACAAGTACTGTGAAAATGAGAATATATATATATATATATATATATATATATATATATATATATATATATATATATATATATGTGTGTGTGTAATCTGTGGTTGGGGAAAATTTTTCGCTTTCCACTTACGAAATCTGAACAAAGGATTCTTTTTTTAATTGGCTTACGAATATTCGTTTGTGTAAAACATATCATCATTTTTTACGTTATACAAGAATTAAAAAAAAATTACTCTAAATGCTGAAAACCGTAATAAAATGGGAATAAAAGAAAATCCAATGAATGTTTATGAGTGAAGGACTGTATATACATTGTTTGTATGAGTATTTACATCGATCGATAACACAAAAGATCGAGTTCTGGAGACACGCGACTTCCCATGAGATCTCCACATCGGGTCTTGACTTTAATGCAGGTAACAAATCCTCGGGAGATACAGTCTTGAGCCCGGGGAGGCGGAGGAAGGAAGAACCCTTCAAGTTTTAAAGGGAGGGAGGGAGAGAGAGGGGACAAAGGTACCCCTTTGCCTTCCCTCCTACAAATATAATTCCTGAGCGGGAACTCATCGTGAAGCGATGGTACAAAAGTCATGGCGCACCCTGTAACTTATCTTTTTTTCTTTTTTTTTTTTTAAGTTGGATGATCCAGTCACGCACAAAAGTCCATATCAAAGCCGGGCCTTGAGAGAAATAGAGAGTTCAATGAAAGGGAAAACAGAAGAGACATGGGAAAAGTATTTATGAACTTTGGAGGAAGTGAAAAACTTGTCTTTTAAAACTGTGCCAGGTCATAATCACTGGGAAAGACATGAGAAGGTAGAGAGTTCCAAAGCTTCGAGGTGTAGGGAAAGGAGACAGTTATCAAAACGGCCTACCCTTGAGTTGTCAACGGCCACACAGTCATCATGTGACGCAGCAACTTGCCGAGTACTGCGTGGTCTAATTAGTAGTGAGGGGCACACGAGCAGCCCGCTCTCGGGAGCAAAAACCAGAGAAAACCTATAGAAGAGGAAGCAGTAAATGAACACTGAGGCGTAAGACAAGCGGATCAAGTTTCGAAGTTAGCCAGGGAGAATTCATACGTCGGACCACTTCCAAACTCACTTCTCTCAGTTAAGAACGCTGAGCTGATGTGAACGATGCGAAAGCAGTACTCCACACAAGGACGCATCAATCTATAGAGGATCAGCTGTTTGCCTCACCGCAAGGGAAGATATGCATCTGCCGAAGACGCCACTTGAAATCGGGCCATGTCTGCGAGAGCTTCACCGTGTGACATCGAAGTGAGGAAACGTCTGACCAAGTTCTTGGCTCAGGTAGTGGATGGCTCGGTACGTTACTCACTGGTCCCTCGGGCATAGCCAAGGGCACGTCACACTTCAGGGACAACTGTATGATGGTTCATAAAAACCTTCAAGTACCACCCTGATGTTCAGAGCTCGCTTCCTCAGCAGGGTAATGAGGTCCTCGAGACAGTGAGGGGGAGAGAGGGACACGAGGTTCAGTTGGAGGGTCTCTTCTGCCAAACAAGAGACCGAGATGATTCACTGCGCTGCGAATGGGGGAATGGACAGGCAGCGGTCATCCCAAAATCTGTGTAAGTCCTCAACAAACAAGATCTGGTACTTGGAGAGCCACGCAGTCAAGCGAACCCTGTTGTCTGCCGTCATAACCCCGACGTCAGCGAAGGAGGTCATGAGGATTAATGAGTATTTGTGCGTAGCGCCTTCAACGCAAAGCCTGTGTGTGTGTGTGCAAAGCACTTTTGAGCGAGGCACCTAAGCTGACTCACCTATACCCCTGACGATTCCCCTGGCTACAGCAACTACTGAGAGGTTCGGTCTCGACGCTGCTGTGCATCAAACCGTAACCTTCATGAGACCCAAGTTCCACCAGAGGTTAAAGCACTGTAAGGTAAGGCATGCGCTCAAGCAGCGAACTGATGCATTTGATCATGAATGTTTTGGCCACTGAGCTTGTGTCTCGAAGTAACAGGTGGAGAGCAGCATTCTTTGGCTCCTTCACATCGAAGGAGTTACACAGACTCATCCCAACGCTTAGCACAGGAGCGTCTGTAACATCGTAATTCTAAAAAATAAGCTGGATTGTTTTGAAAACAAGGTCTTATGTGCATCTATTCAAACGCATGTTTTTAGACAATCAATTTTGTCCTGCTATACGAATATGTAAATGCAACAGCAAATGTACGAGAATCCGGCAATGCATCACAGTGATGCCAGAAACATTTCTATGCAAAGCGATGAAAAGCGTCTGACGCACACCTTAGCGAACACACCAATTTGGCAGCTCACATACCATAATGGAATTGTCCTCGTAGCTGAGCACTTACCGTTTGTTGGACTGGTGACACAGTTGACGTGGAGAGGTTGTGCGGCAGAGTGTCTGCACACCAATGATTCGCTGGATAAGTAGGCGCTCCTGGAGGATCAAAATCGCTCCTACGTGTATGATGACGGATTCCGAGGGAGAATGCTGTAAACACAGCTCAGATATTCGTCTGGGAACTGGGGCTTTTGGGGGGGTGGAAGTAAATCACAAACAGGAGTGATTTCCGACAGACACGAAGGTCTGAAATCGTTCGAAAGACATCGAAGACAATTTCAACCAAAAACCTCACCTAAAATTCGCTCGATTCCCGAAACGGTGATGACCGCCGATCAACCACTCGTTCTACTCACTCAATCAATCACCCGTTCTACTCACTCAATCAATCACCCGTTCTACTCACTCAATCAACCACTCGTTCTACTCACTCAATCAACCACTCGTTCTACTCACTCAATCAATCACCCGTTCTACTCAATCAATCAACCACCCGTTCTACTCAATCAATCAACCACTCGTTCTACTCACTCAATCAACCACTCGTTCTACTCACTCAATCAATCACCCGTTCTACTCACTCAATCAACCACTCGTTCTACTCACTCAATCAATCACCCGTTCTACTCACTCAATCAACCACTCGTTCTACTCACTCAATCAATCACCCGTTCTACTCACTCAATCAATCACCCGTTCTACTCACTCAATCAATCACCCGTTCTACTCACTCAATCAACCACTCGTTCTACTCACTCAATCAATCACCCGTTCTACTCACTCAATCAACCACTCGTTCTACTCACTCAATCAATCACCCGTTCTACTCAATCAATCAACCACCCGTTCTACTCAATCAATCAACCACTCGTTCTACTCACTCAATCAACCACTCGTTCTACTCACTCAATCAATCACCCGTTCTACTCAATCAACCACTCGTTCTACTCACTCAATCAATCACCCGTTCTACTCACTCAATCAACCACTCGTTCTACTCACTCAATCAATCACCCGTTCTACTCACTCAATCAACCACCCGTTCTACTCAATCAATGAACCACTCGTTCTACTCAATCAATCACCCGTTCTACTCACTCAATCAAC
The DNA here is from genome assembly GCF_036320965.1 of Panulirus ornatus. Taxonomy (NCBI): domain Eukaryota; kingdom Metazoa; phylum Arthropoda; class Malacostraca; order Decapoda; family Palinuridae; genus Panulirus; species Panulirus ornatus. The sequence goes on from NC_092241.1 coordinate 53,785,707, forward strand.
CACCCGTTCTACTCAATCAATGAACCACTCGTTCTACTCACTCAATCAATCACCCGTTCTACTCACTCAATCAACCACCCGTTCTAACTCAAATCTAACGATGCATCGTCTTTACGAGCGTTTCTGAAAGCGGAGAAAACGTCTTGGGGGGGGGGGGGATAAAATATATTCGGGAGTAACCTTTGGCAAACTGGAAGGAGAGAGAGAGAGAGAGAGAGAGAGAGAGAGAGAGAGAGAGAGAGAGAGAGAGAGAGAGAGAGAGAGAGAGAGAGAGAGAGAGAGAGAGAAGGTAAATCGTGTTAGTCTGGAAAAGTTAAAAGGTAACGTAGTTTGTCCAGAAACGCGGAAGTAACCGGAGCGGCACACTAACACGGTGAATAATTAACTCCGCCATCCCCCCCCCCACGTCCTTTGCAAATGTCAAGAACTCCAGCGGCAAAGTATGCTCTTTATGTTTCCATGAAGAACAAATGTTTATGCTCGTAACAGAGCCGCGGGGGCCTTACTGAACACTTCCCTGACAATAATGTGTTCACACACGCTGCTAAGAACAGGCAGGTGATGACGCTCCGGGATACAGCGGGAGACGGCACTTACACCTGCATGAACTTAACCCCGAGGTCTGCAGTATATATATATATATATATATATATATATATATATATATATATATATATATATATATATATATATATATATATATTCGCCTATCTCTCCCCTATCCCTGGGGATAGGGGAGAAAGAATAACTTCCCACGTATTCCCTGTGTGTCGTAGAAGGCGACTAAAAGGGGAGGGAGCGGGGGGCTGGAAATCCTCCCCTCTCTCTTTTTTTTTTTTTCCAAAATGGGAGCAGAGAAGGGGGCCAGGTGAGGATATTTCCTTAAAGGCTCAGTCCTCTGTTCTTAGCGCTACCTCGCTAATGCGGGAAATGGCAAATGGTATGAAATATATATATATATATATATATATATATATATATATATATATATATATATATATATATATATATATATATATATTCGCCATTTCCCGGGTTAGCGAGGTAGCATTAACAACAGAGGACTGAGCCTTACAGAGAATATCCTCACTAGGCTTCCTTCTCTGTTCCTTCTTTTGGAAAATTAGAAAATGGGAGGGGAGGATTTCCATCCCTCCCGCTCCCTCCCCTTTTAGTCGACACCGCTGGTACTTCGACCTGTGACAGGAAGGTGATTTCCTATCGGGTTTCGGCCAATCTCGAAACCACGAAGGAGACGACGTATAACAACCCTGACACATGAAATTGCGCCGCTGCCCCACACGTACTACATGACGTCATACATGACCCTCCCCCACCTCGCCGAGGAGAGAGAGACACACACACACACACACATACACGCACATTTACCTGGCATCAAATAGTTTGTACAGAGCCGGGGATCCCCTAGCCTAATTCTAAACCCCCCCCCCTCCCACCCTCCCAAAAAGACAAAAAAAAATCGTCGGTGGTTTCATGACTGATGAGTTCAATGAAAACGGAGAGAGCCTGAAAGTGGACAGAAACAGTCTAGCTGTGCCAGTTTGATGTTGTACAGCGTAGCCGAATCCTCATAGCGAAGCTCTAAAAGGCACACCGAGAGATACGGACTGACACACGCGTTGGCGTATTTGCCTATTTTTCTTTTCTTTTTTGTCGTAAAGTATCATTTACGTTGGTAATGATTCGGCCGCGTTGTTAACAAGGGAAATAAATGATATTCTACCCGGGGATATGAACATCATAACCATCGTCGGAAATATGTAGTGCATTTAACTGATTATTAGATACATAACAACGAATTGCTTTTGTGAGGTGTTCAGCCTTATATATATATATATATATATATATATATATATATATATATATATATATATATATATATATATAGTTTTCGGTCCCTTTCTTCCCATGGGATGGCGGCGGTGGGGAGGGAATTTACTCTAAAAAAAAAATAAAGTTTTTCGTTTTAAAAACATTATTTCTGGTACTATGTTATCAATAATATTCGTAAATAAACACAAATATTAATACTTTTTCCTGCATTTTCCTGAAATAAACCATTCATGGTGTTACTTTCCTGGTATATATATATATATATATATATATATATATATATATATATATATATATATATATACGCTCACCGTTTCCTACGTAGCGAGGTAGCGCTAGCAACAGACGAAGTATGGCCTTATCTGGTCACATCCACTCTCCAGCTGTCATGAATGATGCACTGACACCACATCTATTCACAGCCAAACCTAACAGCAGGTGACCTCTCCACATACTCAACCTACCGAAGATTTTAGCCCCCGACCCTAACTTCCCCTATGGCTAACTTCAGCTCCCATGCTTCCATCCGTTGCCATGTACACTCCCAGTTATCTAAGCCACTACATTTTCTTCAGGTTTTCTCCGTTCAAACTCACGTTCCAACCAACCAGCTTTATATCATTGCTTTTATTTACATTGGACTTGACTTTCTCATCTCACACACTCTCCCAGACACAGTCATCAGCTTTTGCAGTCTCTCTCTCTCTCTCTCTCTCTCTCTCTCTCTCTCTCTCTCGAGTCTGCTATCAGTAAACATTTGACTCACTTCCCAGGCTCCTCAACTCCCACCAGACAGCAAACTCGCCTCACTCTCCAAGAGCCACGTATTTACTTCCCTCACCATCCCATCCACAAACAGATTAAACAGCCATGGTCAAATCAAACACTCTTGCTGCGGACCCATCTTAACATGAAACAAATCCTCCTCTTCTCTTCCTACTAACACTCAAGCCTTACTCTCATGATGGAAACTCCTCACTACTTTAGGTAGCTTTCCTTCAATACCATATGCTCCTAACACTTTCCACAAACTGTCTCTGTTTACGCTATCATAAATGCCACATGCAAAAGCTTCTCCTTTTCTACGAATTTCTCAATCACAGATTCTTCAGTCTAAACAGCTAATCCACACATCCTCTACCGCTCATAAAGCCACATAGTTCCCCCCTAGTCTGATGTTCTGTGCATGCCAAAATGCTCTCAATTACCACTCTCCCATATAACTTACCAGGCACACTCGACGAACTTATACCTCTGTAGATTGGGCATTCACATTTGTCCCCCATCCCCCTATACAATGGCAATATACAGGCATTCTGCCGTTCCCCAGGCAAACCTCACCATGGCCCAGAGGGAAAAGCTTAACTGACCAGCCAACACCACTGTTACTCCCTTTCTTGAGAAATCCCATTGTAATCTCATCCACTCCAGCCGCTTTGCCGCACTTCACCTTCAGTCAGGTTTTCAACACCTCTTCTCATTTCAACAAACTACATTTCTTAATTCTGCCGCTTCACAGATCTCCACGTCTTATTCATGTGACTTCTGCCACCTTATCATCTAATATATATATATATATATATATATATATATATATATATATATATATATATATATATATATATATATATATATATGATTTACATAATTACGATTTCTGGCTAACTGCCTAAAGTCTATACCCGTCGTATTAATCAACACACACACACACACACACACACACACACACACATCAAACCACCATTAATTGATCAACTCTCAATCGATCTGGTTATCAGCAGACTGGCAACTAAATGTTGCAAACAAAGACATTTGCAGCTACAGATCGTTGATCAATGGAATGTTTATTAGGCCTCAGCCCATGCACTTCATGTGAAATGAATTGAAGGTATATTGTTATATCCCGTATGAATATGCATTTTAGATTTAATGGTTATCAAATCCTGAACGGCCATCAAAACAGAATTCGTACCTAACACGTGAAATGAATGTGATTATATCAATACGGGATAAAACTTTCCAAATAATAACAAATAGAAAATAAGGAATTTTAATCAGGTCTCCGTTACTAAATGTAAGAAGAAAGTCATCACTCATGTTTTAAATTCTTTCCATAAAATACATGCATTACGCTAAACGAAATATGCAAGACCTCAGTAATTGAACTTTATATATAATGTATAGCAAGAGCGTCATGGGGGCTAATAATGTTTCTAAATATTTGAAAATGATAGATTTTTTTTTCTTTTCCCCGCTGATGGACGGAACTCGACGTTGATGGCCCTAATGACCCTGGTAATTGACAAGCCAGCATTAAGAACTTACCAAACAAACGTCTGTCTACACAAAACGTGTCAACATAAGCTTTCAAAGACAAAGTAAAGTACGGTTTACACAGGATACTCATACTCTTTTCTGCAATTTCTTTAAACGACATGTAATAATTTCAGGCTAAATAACCACTCAGCAGATGATGATTAAATCCAACAACACGTAAACACACATACATATTTGTCAGGTGTCACATGACAGTGAGAGTGTAGGTAAGACATAGATACATACTGTCATGGGCCACATGACAGTGTATGTAAGACACAGACATACATATTGTCATGGACCACATGCATAGTGAGAGTGTATGTAAGACACACATACTGCCATGGGCCACATGACAGTGTATGTAAGACACAGACATACATATTGTCATGGGCCATATGCATACTGAGAGTGTATGTAAGACACACATATTGTCATGGGCCACATGACAGTGTTTGTAAGACATGGACATACATATTGTCATGGGCCACATGCATAGTGAGAGTGTATGTAAGACACACATACTGTCATGGGCCACATGACAGTGTATGTAAGAAACGGACATACATATGGTCAAGGACCACATACATAGTGAGAGTGTATGTAAGACACACATATTGTCATGGGCCACATGACAGTGTATGTAAGACACGGACATACATATGGTCATGGGCCACATGCATAGTGAGAGTGTATGTAAGACACACATATTGTCATGGGCCACATGACAGTGTATGTAAGACACGGACATACATATTGTCATGGGCCACATGCATACTGAGAGTGTATGTGTTCTCAGAAGCATCCTTAACATATGAAGAAGGTGTTCATTTCTTTATCTTTCGTTTGACGTCCATTGCGTTAATGACTCTTGGCAGTTCACGGGTCTTTAAGGCACAGCCAACCAACCAACCTACACCTAAAATTGGGAATACGTCACAGAGGGAGAAAGGCTACATCACATGGCCAAAGTATCCTCCACTGTATATTTCATATCGTACTCGCAATTCAAGTGCATGATGGTTCCAATCGCCATTTTTCTTGAAACTGGTGGCATCATCTGCACTAACAGGACGAGAGATAGATAGATAGATAGAGAGAGAGAGAGAGAGAGAGAGATAGAGAGAGAGAGAGAGAGAGAGAGAGAGAGAGAGAGAGAGAGAGAGAGGGGAGAGAGAGAGAGAGAGAGAGAGAGAGAGAGAGAGAGAGAGAGAGAGAGAGAGAGAGAGAGAGAGAGCAGTAAAATTGCACCAGTCTATTGGCTCGTCATTCAGTCAACCGGGGACCATCGTGTCTGTTGCTCTACTTCATGTTTTATTTTGTGATTAAAAAAGACATGAAACAAATCATTTCCTCCCGGTTTTCAAGTCAGGCTTTTAGCGTTCCCCTAAACTGGGACGGGCTCGCTGACGCCGGCGTGTCAAAGAGAATTTTTGATATTCTTTTTTTCTTTTTCATCTCATACGTCAGTGAGAGAGAGAGAGAGAGAGAGAGAGAGAGAGAGAGAGAGAGAGAGAGAGAGAGAGAGAGAGAGAGAGAGAGAGAGAGAGAGAGTGTTACACAGACCACACAGACCCCAAGATCCAAGCAAGGTGGGTCTGGCCTGGCCTCAGTACTACTGGAAAAAAAAGATGCATTCCCCCATAACAGCAACAGAAAAAAAAAAAGGACAGCAAATCAAAGGCTCTACATCTCTCTCTCTCTCTCTCTCTCTCTCTCTCTCTCTCTCTCTCTCTCTCTCTCTCTCTAAGTAACGTTAAGCCCAGACCACCTCGCTTGGTCCTTGGGTCTGTGTGATTTGTGTATCTGTGTAACTCTCTCTCTCTCTCTCTCTCTCTCTCTCTCTCTCTCTCTCTCTCTCTCTCTCTCTAGTGGGACCGATTCGATTTTTTTTTTTTTGCCGGATGAAAGTGGCGAGTTTACCGTGTGCACTCCAACCCATCATCATCCCGTGGGTGGCGGCGCTCGAGAGGGAGGCAGGGAGGGAGGGAGACACACAGAGTGCACACACGGACGGCCCGTCCATCAGGGACCTGATCAGTGATGACAGATATGTGTCTGTAACAAGTGACGCGTTGGGTGAAATATCTACCATAGGACGACCCAAAGTTTTCCCTTTTTTTGCAAGTACACGAGGCGAACGCCTCATTACATAAATGAAAACCTTACTTACCCTGTGTGTAATGTATGATGAGAAACTGTCTCTAAAACTTACTGATTTCAGGGAGCCATGCCCCTCATGCTGGGGGGGAACGTGAGTGGTATAAACGGATGGTACAAGTGTTATCATCTGGTCTGCTTGGGATGAGCAAGAACAGGAGACGCCTACAGGGATATGTATACTCGTCGCCTGCATGATTATGGAGCTATATCATATCAGTGGGTTCGTCTGGCATGGTTAGATGGATCATCCATAGTCAATTTCCATTGGTCTTAAATCTAATAAATCTTGCTCATATATATATATATATATATATATATATATATATATATATATATATATATATATATATATTCCTATGAGTACATGGGGAAAAATCACATCATCAGGGGAGACACAAGAGAGGAATATAAGCAAGTTGATATACACGAAAGTGCACTTGGGAACTTGTCGTGTTTCATTTTTCCCCGTGGACTCATAGGAATATCTTGATCACGCGCAAAATTGTGATCCTTTCCAATATATATATATATATATATATATATATATATATATATATATATATATATATATATATATATATATATTAATCATTGTTCTTTTGGTACATGTAATGTTATCATTGTTAAACTCACCTCGACCCTTTTAAGGCCATGAAAGATAGTTCGTTTATCAGGTCTGTCATGCATCTTCAGCCCAAATTGCGAAAAGGAATTTTCATGTGAAATATCTATCACAAACCGCCGTCATGGACAATTCTTTTAATACCCGCGTCCTGCTTACAACACAGGCATATCACAGACACGATGAAGGATAGCTTAATGCTGCTGACGGGGAGGGAGAGAGAGAGAGAGAGAGAGAGAGAGAGAGAGAGAGAGAGAGAGAGAGAGAGAGAGAGAGAGAGAGAGAGAGAGAGAGAGAGAGTATCACGCAGCACCTCCACCGTTGGAGAGGTTTACGCATTTCAAGGTACTCAGAACACTCAGGGACTTCAAGTCTAGAGAATAGGAGCCCAATTGTCGATCCTGATTCTCCCTAGGAACCGTCAGTGTGTGTGTGTGTGTGTGTGTGTGTGTGTGTGTGTGTGTGTGTGTGTGTGTGTGTGTGTGTGTCACAGGAAAGGTACGTCCGACAGCTCCTGTGGTTCGTAGTGGCGAACCATCAGTGTATAGACTGGTGATGGTGTCGTGTGTTTGATTTCCATCCTCGGAGGTCTAGATGGCTTTTGTCCATGGAGTGGGATGTGTTTGTCTGATCACCCGGCCATCAGTGAGAGTACTGAGTTCGGTTATTCTGTCCGTGATGCTACGATGATCAAGATGTTCTGGGAGAGCCGAGAATAGTTCTCCTTTCGCACATAAACCCATGTGGAATGGGTGTTAGAATAGTCTTTGGTTCTATGGACGAGATGGTCCTTTCCAAGGCTTTGCATATCTAGCTCATCAGAGATGTGTAGACCTGAGGGCCTTTTGGGCGATTGGGTTCGAGTATGTGGGATGATAAGGCTGGTCGTCCAAGGACCGAGCGTCGCCCTCATGTCACACAAGTCATGTTATATCAGGCATGTAGTGGATTCCATGGGACCTAAAGCAGAAAGTCTTCATCCACTGGTAAGGTTGCGTCGACCAGATCAGTTTTAGGGAGAAGGATGTTACAAATCACAGTGTTCTATGTTATTCATAAACTGGATAAGTCTACCTCGAAGTGGCTACCTCTTATGGAAGTAACCAGAGTCTGGATCACAGGAGGTCGAGTGGGAGAAACGACACAGCCCAGATGCTAATCAGGTCGTTGGCTCTGCCTGCCGGATGTGGGTCGGAAACTTGGTAGGTCTTCTTAACTCTCGATCATGTTGATTTCTCCACGATGTACTGGAAGGGGAGCGGGTTACTCAGTCCAGTAACCTACGTCGAGTGTTTCCCCCACACAAATAGCATACGTTTTGAGTTGAGGAATAGCTATGGAAAGCATAGTGTTTACATGAGTTAGATAAGGATGTGGTACTGGGTTTCCTGAGCAGGTTAGGTGGTTCGGTCTCAAAATTCGTGGTAAGATGGTTTGGACTAAGGTGGTTTTATTATTCCTCCACTGTGTCAGGACGGCAGGATGCTCACCAGCCGGTCCATTTGGGGAAATAAAACAAGTCAATCTGATCAGTGGGAACGGCGGGGTCGTTTCCGTCTGCAACCCTCCCGCCAGGTGGAGGGTGTGAACTTTGATGACGGTTAGTCGTGCTTGGGAAGTGGTCGCTTACCATGTCACGTACTATGATAGAGGCCTGCGTGTGTGTGTGTGTGTGTGTGTGTGTGTGTGTGTGTGTGTGTGTGTGTGTGTGTGTGAGAGAGAGAGAGATGTTGTAGCGTAGGCCCCCTAGCGAGGTGTACACCATCACGCGAGTTCAGTCATGTTAACAGCTGGAGTAGTGTGGCTGAGTGTTACACCTCAATCTCTGCCTGGATATGAAAGCTCCTTGGTATGGGAGGTGGTGCTTCTGGCTGGATACAGTCATACCAAGCTCCCCTGTTGGTACATACACGTTTATGGCCTTCACTCACGCAGTCTATGTCCCTCTGAGTTCCCAACCCTACCGGGAACAAGGAACTCTCGCCTGCTTTAGCAGAAACGCCGGAGTAAAATGATGATCCGAGTGTCCGGTGAATGAAAGATGACAAGTCCGGATGGTGCTGACCTTAAGGGAGGACCCCAACAGACAGGCTACGTGTATGGTCTCTTGGTCTGTGACTTTATGATGAAGTTCAGCGCGTCTCCTGCTGAAGATATGATCGTTCCAGTGTCCTGGCATGACAGAGAGGAGGAGGGATCTCCCGGGACCATAATGACACTTCCTGAGTTACGTATTCCTTTACCAGCAGGTCGGTGAGGTAACGGTGATAAGTTTACATGTACGCTATAGGGTGGGTGTGCACGCCCTCTGCTGGGGAAAGGTGTCTCGGGGAGGTGGCGTGGTATGGTAAGGGGGCGGTAGGAAGGGGTTGGAGATGGGAGGGGAATAATCATCCTCACCCTTCACCAATCATTTCTGAGATCACTTAACGTTACGTAAACAGATGACGAGTATCTCTTCCCTGTCCTTGCGTTTCCTCGATGAGAATTGTCTCACGATGTTTAGAGAGAGAGAGAGAGAGAGAGAGAGAGAGAGAGAGAGAGAGAGAGAGAGAGAGAGAGAGAGAAAGAGAGAGAGAGAGAGAGAGAGAGAGAGAGAGAGAGAGAGAGAGAGAGAGAGAGAGAGAGAGAGAGAGAGAGAGTGTGTGTTTCCAGGTAGCTCTTCTGGAATGGGGCGAGTGCTCCTCGAGTGGGGCGAGTGCTCCTCGATACTGCTTCCTGAAGTTGACTCAAGGCCTCCTGCAGACGGTCCTCACATCGGGGGGTGGGTGTTCTCTGCCGGCGATTCTGATCAACTTGGGTTTAAAGGCTCTTTCCCCCATCTCTCCCTCTCTCTCCTCTGAACCTGATGGTACTTCGTAATTTCTTTGGTGTGGATCCTCATATGGTCTTAGTTCAGTCGCCTGATATGCGAACTGCTGCGAGATCTTGGTGTGGGAGGCGGAGGTGCTGTGTCCGCACGCCTTGGGCGGTGTAGCTTGTACATGTTTTAGTGACATACATGTCGCCGCCACACACACACACACAGTGTGTCACACTGACCTGGTCCTGCGAACCACGGATAGAGTCTCTCTCTCTCTCTCTCTCTCTCTCTCTCTCTCTCTCTCTCTCTCTCTCTCTCTCTCTCTCTCTCTCTCTCTCTCCATCACTGGCGTCGCAAAACCACCTGCGATGTTGGCGTGAGCAGAGAGGGTAATCGTAACACATTCCTGCTGAACGGAAGTCTAGAGACGATGATCAGTCTTGTGTATGGATGACCTCACGGTCTCTCTCTCTCTCTCTCTCTCTCTCTCTCTCTCTCTCTCTCTCTCTCTCTCTCTCTCTCTCTCTCTCTCACGACCCATACTGCTATCTCTCTGTCACCTCTAAGACACACATCTCTCCCCCTACATATCAAACTCGCGTGTTCCTTCATCCATTCAACTCCCGTTAACAACCTCGGCCATCATCCACGTCACGATGGACACCTAACATTAAAAAAAAAAAAAGAAAACTTAAAACTCCCCCACGAAAGCCATCAACTTTTCAATCGTGAATTATCTTTGTAGGTCACCTCGCGTTGTGTCTCCGGTCCCACCGACTGTCAACGTATTGTATTTTCCACTCACATCTACGCCCTCACCTCCCCTGGTCCAAGCCCGCCCGTAAACCCCGTCCACACGCGTGAACGCGCCCCTTCCCCTGCCCCATATGGGCGTGTTCCCCGCCCTACCCTGCCCCAAATGGGCGTGTTCCCCGCCCTACCCTGCCCGTATCTACAGCGTCACACCTCAACCTACATATCTATAGCGTCACACCTTAACCTACATAACTCCTACATATCTGTAGCTTCATACCTCTCCCTACATATCTTGTACACATCTACGTAACCTGTCTTGGACTACCTTGAGCGGGGCATTTCTTCCAGTGTCCTTCATGATCTTGGCGTCTGGTGCCCGTCTGGCTAACCCCTCTGCTACACTCTACCTCACTCATGTTCAAAGCCTCGTTCCACCCAGCAGTGATGTTCACTGTGCGGTGATGTGACGTGGTGTACTGGGCCGCCCCAGGCTCATCAAGCAGTGATGTTGTATAGCCTTCCACACCCGACAGTGATGTTTTGGTGATGTCTACTCGACAGTGACGTTGATTGGTAGACTCACTGCCACTCCCAGCAGAGCAGTGATATTCCAGCCACAACCACCAATCAGTGATGTTTGTGGTACAACCTTGACTATCCAGCAGCGATACCATCGCCCCGTCCAGACAGCTATCCTCCATCCCCTCTTCGTACAAACCATCCGCTTTCCTATCCTGTCTCCATATAAAGTCAATGGGCGGGGGGAGGAGGAGCCTTCTACTTGACTCTCCTTCCTCCATCAATATAGATTAGGAATGTAGGACACTAAAACTGTCCTCCAGCGAGCAAACCCATCACAGACAACAGACCCACCGTTACCTGGCTTTCTCTGCATGCAACCAAAGCTCACGGCTGAGGGAGGAACTGAACGTGATGATGTCCTCCTCACATCTGTCTTCGAAGTGGCTGAGTTCGACCTCTCCCCCTTTCCTCACATCCACAATGATATTTCTCCTTAGTTACACCTACTGTCTCTTCCCGCATCTCACGCCCTATTGATACCTCCCTCCCGACACACACACACACACACACACACACACACACCATACATGCCATACTCGAGGCCGAGAACCCGATATCCTGTCTTCTCTCCGACTAAACAGATTAGAAATCTGGGACACCATTTCTCTCGTCGTAAGCCAACAGGTCTTCTGTCATCGGTCCTTCCCATGTTTCCCCGCCATCTTCGCTCAAGGTGACGGACGAGCGATGCTCATTTGTTGCCGCACACAGGAGCGCCAAGGGCACAGGGGGGCACCGTGCCATTGCTGCAGTGAAGGTACTGCCTGGTTCCTGATGGCAATGGGAGGGCTGGCTATGGGTAGAGCAAGGTGTGGCTACTCGGTGCTGTGGGAGGGTAAGGTGTAGTTCCTGCTGGCGGGTTGGGCGTGGTCTCTGATGACAGTGGGAGGGCAGGGTGTGGGTACCGGACGACACATAAGCTAACATAGGCTCCTGTATGGGTTGTTACCTCAGGTATGAGGCGAGAGACGTCAGGGGAGGAGGCGAGAGACGTCAGGGAGGAGGCGAGAGACGTCGGGGATGAGGCGAGAGACGTCAGGGAGGAGGCGAGAGACGTCGGGGATGAGGCGAGAGACGTAAGGGAGGAGGCGAGAGACGTAAGGGAGGAGGCGAGAGACGTCAGGGAGGAGGCGAGAGACGTCAGGGAGGAGACGTCAGGGAGGAGGCGAGAGACGTCGGGGATGAGGCGAGAGACGTCGGGGATGAGGCGAGAGACTGTATCGAGACAAGTAATCTCAATCGTCACATCTCTAGATCTGGATATACGTGGAATTTTAAGACGGTGTCTGAGGGTGGTGGAGGATCTCTCTCGCGCCCGACCTGGTGTGTGTGTGTGTGTGTGTGTGTGTGTGTGTGTGTGTGTGTGTATGGCGATGCAGCTTCGCCAGCACTCGCTGGAGGCCCCTGGAGAGCGGACCCTGCGTTGCGACACTGTATACAAAGGGGGAGGCATTCAGGTCCCCCGCGGGTCCTGACGCTGGCGCTAACGCAGCTGTCGCGAGGGAATGACGACACACACACACACAACACAGTTCCGTACTGACACATACACACACACACACACACACACACACACACACGTCTCTCTCTTCTTTCTCTTTTTTTCACACACACACCGGATGTGTCAAGGTTACGTACGCGAAGTAGGGTATGTTACCGCGATGACCTTCCGTCTGGAGTGAAGGGATACGTGAGCGGCCGCTTGCCGTTGGACCTCGACACTCCCTTCCACACACACACACACACACACACACACACGCACACACAATGCTCGGCTGGCCGGATGTGTTCTACGGTTGCATCAACACATCCACTCACACTCTCGTATGGATGGTGGCCGCTTCGAGAACCCTACAATTGTCCGTCTCGTCGCAAAAATTCCCGTAGAGATAACATTGTCTTCCCCCCCCGCGCGGCGACGCGTATGTTCAAGGGCAAGACGCCGTCTCAGAGAGAGAGAGAGAGAGAGAGAGAGAGAGAGAGAGAGAGAGAGAGAGAGAGAGAGAGAGAGAGAGAGAATGATGGGGTGGGGAGGGGTCGAGGTCATATTCTCTCCGCCCTGTCCAACGCCGCCTTCGACTCCCTTAACGAACCCAACGACGTCGAGGGAAAACCGCCACAGGTTAAGTTATGGTTGTGTGGTCACGCCTCTTACCCATCCTCTTGTATCGAGGAGGAACACGCGTTGCGCATCCCCCGCCGTTAATAAGGCTACTAAAGAGATCCCCTTTATGATGAGCGAGGAGGGAGTGATTTACAGTAGTGTCTGTCTCCTGATTAAGACCGTAAATCAGCTGGCTCATCAGCATAATTAATATGCACGTAAGTGATTTATGCAAGAGACGGAGTCCAACTTGAATACGCAGCCGAGAGCCGTCCATGTGTTGTGTGTAAGGCTTCAATATTTGACGGTGTGACTTACTGATGAATGTCAGGGGGTTGGTCGTGCACGATGGGGGATGACCAGATAAACAGCGATTCCTCCTCGCCATAAATTTTTCTCCTTTGATTAAAAAAAAAGAAAAAAATAGAAAGAAAATATACCGAGTCTTAATGGGAGAGAATAGATTGTCAGTCTCTTTTTTTCTTTCTTTCTTTCCCCTGGTGTCTGAGGTTCAGTTCTGTGTGAATGGGGGTTCATTATCTAGCCTGCTGAGGTTCTGTTCTTAAAGAGCAGATGAAGCGTCTTGGTGTCCGACGCGATCACGTTCCACAGTCTGGTGCACCGCGGTCCTGGAGGGTGAGGTTCTATACCCTACGACAAGTTGGAGGTCGACAGCTTGGTAGATCCTGGCTATTGGTTGAAGTTCCACTCGTCCGACACCTAGAGGCATCAGAGTCCAGTAAGCTGTGAAGCTTCACTGCCTACTGGCTCGAGGTTCACAGTCCGGGCTTAGCTGCCAGGCAAGCTTGGGGGCGGGCGAGGAGGGCGGGCTCCCTACACCTCTGCAGTGTGAGGCTTCACTCTCTAGCCGGCCAAGCCTCCGCCATCTGGCAAATCAAGAACACCAGAAGTGTCGAGAAACGAGACTCCTTTAACCCCACTACGTGGACACTCCATGAGACCAAAAGCTCTCTCTCTCTCTCCAGCAGGTTCGGCCGAAGCTCTACAGAGTCCAAGAAGCTCATGGCCTCCACTCTACGGTAGGCTGAGGTTCATGCGTTGTGCAGTCGGGGTCCTCTGTGTGACGCGAGACGAAGCGAGCGACGTAGGTCAGGTGCGACACTTTGCAACAACGTACGTGTGTGTGTGTGTGTGTGTGTGTGGCTGACACCACCGCTGCAGTGTCTGCTACGGTGAGGCGGAGGAGGAAGGAGGAAGGTGAGCGAATGTCGATCGATTTCACGTGGCTTTCCCTCAATTAATTCACAAGATGCTCGAGTCTCGTCGGTCAATAGGCTAACGTGTGTGTGTGTGTGTGTGTGTGTGTGTGTGTGTGTGTGTGTGTGTGTGTGCCAGGGATAAGAGATCGTCATATGTGATGTTGTTGGATCTGATGGCGATCAACAGCTTGAGGTTATGAAGGTCTGGAATCCCTACTATACACGTCGAGGGACGGATCATACGAGAGTCTGGTGGCTTGAGGGGAAAGGAGGAGGTGTAAGAAGAAAAAAGATATGTATACGAGAGAGAAAATGGGAAGACACAGACGTGTCCACCTTCGTAAGGGCTGTGCCGTCGACGCGGTTGTTGAGAGAGAGAGAGAGAGAGAGAGAGAGAGAGAGAGAGAGAGAGAGAGAGAGAGAGAGAGAGAGAGAGAGAGAGAGAGAGAGAGAAATATATATATACCTATTTCGTACTTTAATCGTCCTCTGCCACTGGTGCCCGGTCAAAACCTTGAGCCAGCATTAATTACAGCCACTTGCTCCTTTTCGCACACTCCTCACACACGTTAATATGTAAAACATTTACGACTTAATCCACTCATTTTTGTTTTGTAAACACGTTTCCCTTCGCCACGCTCGCGTTATCAGATACAAACGCGAGGGCGATATGATCTTTATCAACGAGATTTTACGGTTCTGTGGGAAAGAGTGCGTTTGATCCAGCGGGTTTAGGCGAAGGTTCGAGTGTGTGCGTGATTTTGTGGCGAGTGCGTTGACGCGTAGGTGGGGTTGGTGGGGGGAGTAAATGGGTGCGTGTTTTTGTGGGTGTGTTAGTGGGTATGTGGTAGTGGGTGGGTGATTACGCTGTAGGGATCGTGTGGGTTCGTATGTGCGTTCATATCTGGATGTGTTTTGTCTGGCTGTGGGTTGGGTCGTGTCGCTATGGGCCCTGCGGGAGTGGTGAGTGCGTGGCTGTGACATAGCGCGAGTCTGTCGGTCAAGAGAGAGTGTGTTGTATGCCCCCCCAGCATTCGTACATTCTCCCACACATCAGGATGATAATGATAAAGGAGACGTGCCCTACACATCAGGATAATTATCAATAAATAATGATAAAGGAGACGTATTAACAACAGTTCCAGGGTTCGGGGATAAATGGGACAGATACTGTTCTCGTAAATTTTTACGCGACACTCGGCAACATAAACGGATACTGCGATCGGGTTATTGATCCGTAACCTAACAAACTAATATAACATCCGTTCTCTAACTGGACTGAGGAAGGAGTCACCCCTCTCAGAAAATGGGCTGTGTGTGTGATCTGAGGGAAAACAAGAGGAGGGAAAAAAGAGTTTAAACGTCTGAGAAACTCACGGGAGACTGAAGGGCAATTCTGGGACAGACATCCTGACAACGGGCTGAGGATTTCCTCCCAGATCAAGAGTCCTGCTGGAGATCAAGGTGCTCCTGAGCGGGCCAAACACGAAGGACGCAAACCTCAAGGTCTGCCACAGAGATGGATTTCTGGTATGAGGGTAACGCCTTCTTCAGGTGTTGATGATAATTCCAAGAACACACACACACACACACATATATATATATATATATATATATATATATATATATATATATATATATATATATATATATATATATATATATATATATCTTTTCGTACTATTCGCCATTTCCCGCGATAGCTAGGTAGCATTAAGAACAGAGAACTGGGCCTTTGAGGGAATATCCTCACCTGGCCCCCTTCTCTGTTCCTTTTTTTGGAAAATTGAAAAAAAAACGAGAGGGGAGGATTTCCAGCCCCCGGCTCCCTCCCCTTTTAGTCGCCTTCTACGACACGCAGGGAATACGTGGGAAGTATTCTTTCTCCCCTATCCCCAGGGAGTATATATATATATATATATATATATATATATATATATATATATATATATATATATATATATATATTTCTATGAGTCCACGGGGAAAATGAAACACGATAAGTTCCCAAGTGCACTTTCGTGTAATAATCACATCATCAGGGGAGGCGTAAGAGAGAAATATAAGTCAGTAGATATACATCAAAGAGACGAAGCTAGGACGGCGTTTGGTGTATATATATATATATATATATATATATATATATATATATATATATATATATATATATATATATATGCCCCCATGTAGTAGTGTGTGTGTCCCAAGCAGTGGATAAATTTACTGATTTCACAAGTCCCTTCGGCCCAGTTCTGTGACTACCTCGCACACGTGTTAACTCCATCCACTCACGTTGGTCGGGCGCCTGACACATCCTGCCCACGCCAGAGCATGTAGGGGGTCAGCGACTGGAATCATTACAGCCATTACTCTCGTTACAGACCATATTTTTCCACCCATACCTCGTCCTCAGTCTGACTCCCACCAACCCTACACTTTGGCGGCCGCGAGGATTGGCGCACAGTCTAAGGGGCGTTCGGTGTTATGAAGGACTTGTTTACGGTTGGACGGAAGGAGTCGTGGATTTACGAGGAGTTTACGGTATTCGGAGGAGTACGGTGGCTACGGCGTCTCGTTGTGGCTAGGAAGGAAAAATGATGTCATGTCATGTTTTTTGGAGGGGTAGGGGGAGAGTTATTGCACACTCGGGCCGGGTACCAGTGCTGTATAATCACTCCAAGAACAGTTTCATTTCTTGTGTTTCGTACGTAAGGTGTTTCATGTGGCTGTCTCCAACGTTACCAAGTCCTGTTCAGGAGGGCGAGAATCAAAGCTTTTATCCTTTTTTTT
>NC_092241.1:53807916-53822916 GCF_036320965.1 Panulirus ornatus
TTGATATACAACGAAGAGACGTAGCTAGGACGCCATTTGGTAAACATGCGTTTGTCTTCGACAATCGCAAAACTTATTAAATAAACAAAGAACTGTAATATGGATAATCATCAATGAAGGTTTATGCCAAGTGGATAGCTTCGTCGTGGGCAAAATTCGTGAACACTATAAACTGACAACTTAGCCTGGAGTAACTTGACGCACGACAAGTATTGAAATAAACACAAGTAATCCTACACTCCCTGAACTCCCTCACACTCATCCACGTTTATTTCAGTCATCCACACTTCCTTCAGTCATCCACCATTCCCTCAATCATCCACCATCCACTCTCCCCCCCTCATCCACACTACGCTGTAAAAAAAACCACCTTCCACCAAAGACCCACGAATTCTGTATTTCCCTGAGGACCGACTTGGGCGGGTTACAGGAAGCGGCACCACCACATGGTTTCACTGCAGGGCGGGCAGTGCAGCAGTGCTAACCTCGTCACGGGCACTTACCCACGGTCGCCTACTTGCAAGGAGGCTGGGCAAGTGCACTGCTACTATTACCAGGCCACGGGCGTCAACACCCCCACCCCACCCACGACCTTGAGCCAGTGAAAGCCACAACCACCACCATCACCGCTCTCTTTCCACCCACCCACCCACCTCTCTCTCTCTCTCTCTCTCTCTCTCTCTCTCTCTCTCTCTCTCTCTCTCTCTCTCTCTCTCTCTCTCTCGCTGAGGTCTTCTTCCTAAACGGGATGATGGCATACTCTCGAACGTGTGTGTGTGTGTGTGTGTGTGTGTTGCTAGGTGACGCCGAGGGGGTGCTGGATGATGATGTTCCCGGGGCTGGTCGTCGTCGTGTGGTGGTGGTGTGGTGATGTCGTGGTGGTGTGGTGATGTTGTGGTGGTGTGGTGATGGGTGGTGGTGATGGGTGGTGTCTGCCACAAGCAGCTGAGCGGAGAATGTGTTTGTAAATGTTTTTTTTTTTTTTGCTTTTTCCGACTTTGTTGGGTGAGAGGCCAATGCCTCCCTGGGGGGTTAATGCTCATGGGCTGGCCTGTGGTGACGACGCGATGTGTGTACGTACACCGAGGCGACGAGTGTGTTTCTGCTGTATAGCTCTGAGCGCCTTCGCTCGGGCTACGAACCGTGTGGGTGAGGTCAAGGGTCGATGGGGGAGGATTAATCACCTACTGCTGCTGGTGTGGTCTTGAGGAACTCACTCCGTGGCTATGGATGTCGTCAGCGAATGACTCCCCTGGATTGTCTCTTTGGGCGAGTGACACTCCAAACTGTTGTGAAGCTACGTGTGTTGGAGAGTACGAGTCATCAGTGTGGCTGAAGGACGAAGGGCCCACTACTGGGTGTAGTCGGCGGGGTGACACTTAGTCGCTACTGAGAGGGTGTGTGTGTGTGTGTGTGTGTGTGTGTGTGTGTGTGTGTGTGTGTGGAGGAATCACCCTGGGTGTTGCTTGGGAAGCACCAGGTGTTGCATGGTGATGCTGGTGTGTGTTGAGGGTGGAGGTTAGGTGTTGTTGGGGTGTCAGTGAGTCTCGTGGTGTTGGGAGATGATAGAGTTGGCTCGTTCTCTTTCCTCTTTTTTACTTGTTGAATCATACTTAAGCATGAACTGTATGTAGTTAGGTTTCGAATAAGCTTTGTTCATTATTCGTGGGTTACGGAAAAATGGTATCAAGCGAATTGGGACACGTGTGAAGATCCCACTGTTAAAGAGAATGTGATAATGTCCATCTCTATATACCTGGTGGAAGTGGCGTCCATTCTATTCTAAAGCCCGGTGCTCTACAGGGTGATTACCTTTCCCCCTTCTCAATCATATATTATATTCATATATTATACTTTGTCGCTGTCTCCCGCGTTAGCGAGGTAGCGCAAGGAAACAGACGAAAGGAAGGCCCAACCCACCCACATACACATGTATATACATACACGTCCACAAACGCAAATATACATACCTATACATCTCAACGTATGTATACACACACAGACATATACATACATACAAATGTACATAATTCATACTGTCTGCCTCTATTCATTCCCATCGCCACCCCGCCACACATGAAATAATATATATATATATATATATATATATATATATATATATATATATATATATATATATATATATATAGTAAATAGTAATCCTGGCCACCTGAAAAAAGCGTTCCAATCGCATCCTGTGGTTCATCATAACCTGACTCACATACGGCCTTAAGAACCCGGGCAGTTCAGTTGATGGTCTTTCAACAGCTCAGAGGATAAAGGCAATGACTTACTGAATTTCCCACAGACATTCATATCCAATATCTTTTTTTTCAATCCCTCACCGTCCAGCGATAGCAACACAAGACAACCCTATTATCCCGAAATGTCAGGCAATTAGCCCAGGAACTCTCTCTCTCTCTCTCTCTCTCTCTCTCTCTCTCTCTCTCTCTCTCTCTCTCTCTCTCTCTCTCTCTCTCTCTCTCTCTCTCTCCGCCCCATCGCAGCCCTGCCCACTGCCGCCCTTACCGTGGGATCTAATCCCAGGCTTCGATGATCAAGGTCTCTGCATAATTGATGGACGAAATCGCACGGTAGTCAGTGGGTGATGTCCCTCACCCATCCCCGTCCCCCATAAAAGAGGGAGTTTTACCGTGGACACGGAAATGAGGCTGTTCATCCCTAATGGGTGTGTTGAGGCTGATGTCCCTCAGCGTGTGATCAGTTCCATGCCCAGTCCCATAACGTGACACGACCTTCGTCGTTTCATCCTTGAAAATTAGTTTTGAAATGTAGATGAAAGCTTGGAGCTTCTGTGTTTATGTTTCCAGTGAGTTTATATAATATATATATATATATATATATATATATATATATATATATATATATATATATATATATATATATATATATATATATCACGCAACATGACAGCTAGAGAACGGATGTGAGCGAATGCGGCCTTTCTTCGTCTGTTCCTGGCGCTACTTCTCTAACGCAGGAAATGGCGATCAAGCGCTCTTACACACACACACACATATTATGATTTGCCCATTTTCGACAATGTCCTTCAAGAAAAAATGGATAAATTTTGAATATCCAACATTCGCAGGGAAAGTCGTGCATTCAGATTGGACCATAAAAAAGGTATAAACGTTTTCATAAAGTTTTTAATGATAGGAAATTACGTTAGTATTCAATAAAGTCTTTTGTACGTTACTCTAGACGGGAGTGTATGACTGGGAGGGGGGGGAGAGAGTGGTTGAAATTACAGTATAGTTAGGTTGGTTCATTCCTATATAGCCTACTGTGTTTGTGGCTGTGGTTGACGTGGTGGGAGTGGTTGATGTGGTGGGTGCAGTTGACGTGGTGGGTGTGGCTGCTGTGGTGGATGTGATGGGTGTGGCTGCTGTGGTGGATGTGGTTGACGTGGTGGGTGTAGTTGACGTGGTGGGTGCGTTTGACGTGGTGGGTGCGGTTGACGTGGTAGGTGTAGTTGACGTGGTGGGTGCGTTTGACGTGGTGGGTGCGTTTGACGTGGTGGGTGTGGTTGACGTGGTGGGTGTGGTTGACGTGGTGGGTGCGGTTGACGTGGTGGGTGTAGTTGACGTGGTGGGTGTAGTTGACGTGGTGGGTGCGTTTGACTTGGTGGGTGCGTTTGACTTGGTTGGTGTGGTTGACGTGGTGGGTGTGGTTGACGTGGTGGGTGTAGTTGACGTGGTGGGTGCGGTTGACGTGGTGGGCGCGGTTGACGTGGTGGGTGTGGTTGACGTGATGGGTGCGGTTGACGTGGTGGGTGCGGTTGACGTGGTGGGTGTGGTTGACGTGGTGGGTGCGGTTGACGTGGTGGGTGCGGTTGACGTGGTGGGTGTGGTTGACGTGGTGGGTGCGGTTGACGTGGTGGGTGTGGTTGACGTGGTGGGTGCGGTTGACGTGGTGGGTGCGGTTGACGTGGTGGGTGCGGTTGACGTGGTGGGTGCGGTTGACGTGGTGGGTGCGGGTGACGTGGTGGGTGCGGTTGATGTAGGAAGCACCAGTGAAGATTCGTCCTCCTCTCCTTTCGGCGTCAACCTTGACCATACCATGTGTCCTCTGCCGCTGAAGCCGTTCCCACCAATGCTGCTCCTCCTCCTCCTCCTGCTGTTACTGCTGCTCCTCCTCTGTCTGCTGTTACTGCTGCTCCTCTGCCTGCTGTTACTGCTGCTCCTCTGCCTGCTGTTACTGCTGCTGCTCCTCCGCCTGCTGTTACTGCTGCTGCTCCTCCGCCTGCTGTTACTGCTGCTGCTCCTCCGCCTGCTGTTACTGCTGCTGCTCCTCCGCCTGCTGTTACTGCTGCTGTTCCTCCGCCTGCTGTTACTGCTGCTGCTCCTCCGCCTGCTGTTACTGCTGCTGCTCCACCTGCTGTTACTGCTGCTGTTCCTCCGCCTGCTGTTACTGCTGCTGCTCCTCCGCCTGCTGTTACTGCTGCTCCTCCGCCTGCTGTTACTGCTGCTCCTCCTCCGCCTGCTGTTACTACTGCTCTCCCGCCTGCTGTAACTGCTGTTGTTCCTGTGTGTCTGTTACTGATGGAGTAAAATCAACAGCTTCCGTTGCTGTTTCTGGTGACGCGGCCGTCCGCTGCTGCACTCGTAGACTGCTGCTTCTCCCACTCCGACTTGCACTGCTGTTCCGCATGCTGTTACAACCGACCATTACTGTGCTTTTTTTTCTTTTGCTATTAATTCAGTTTCCCACTGACGCCTCTGTGGCGTCTGCTGTTACGCCTACTTTGCCTGCTCTTGCCTGCGTACTTGTACATCACGTGTGTGTGTGTGTGTGTGTGTGTGTGTGTGTGTGTGTGTGTGTGTGTGTGTCCCCGTCTGCTCAAAATGGCCCTGTTCCTCTCTACTGATTAGCATGTTGTGGACGACACTTGGTGGCTTCGCTTTCTCAACTACGCCAGGTGCTTTGGCTATACTTGGTGCGTCTACGCCTGACTGTACTGATGATGCATGTTGCTCCATCACTTTGCCTCTGTACGCTCACAACCGCTGCGTCTTTATCTCCAGCGCTGTATCGAGGGGTTGTGGCCGTGGAGCAGTGGCACCGTATTTGTGTAGGTGAAACCCCCCCTCCTTCATTGCCCTTGTCTAGGTCAAACCCGTCATGGTCCAGATTTTACATGATAACGGATGAAAAAGTCTACATTGATACGTATGTAAGATCTGTTCGTCATACTTCTCTTGACGTAGATGTTCTGTCATCGCGTGGGGCGTTTGCCGTACGCCAGAGGGAACGTGGACACTTAACACCTTTTACAAAGCAATACAAACAGGATATAGATCATTGCGCCCTTCTTCCGGGGGTGTCTGTCACAGCGGAAGACACAGTCGAACACTGACCCGAATGAGAGACAAATGGAACACATTTCTATTGTCCAATGACAAGGGACCTTACGTAACACCAGTTCTTTAATTTGTCTTTCCCCTCCGTCTGCCACTCTCTCTCCTTGTGGGACTCCACCTGAACCTTGAGCTCTGGCTGGCCAGACAACCACACCTCCTCAACCACATTCACCTCCTCCCCTCCCTCTCTGCAAAAGAGAGAGACGAAGGTAGGTGTGTGTGTGTGTGTGTGTGTGTGTGTGTGTGTGTGTGTGTGTGTATCCAGGTAGCTCTTATTCTCAGGCGTTCGAGTACCTTGTAGACAAATTAGCCACGGTAACAGATGATAAGTTACCGTATCTATCTTCTTCCATATCCGTCCTCCCGAGTGATTCTATTTGTTGGCTGGGGTTAAGGAAGTTCCACCGAGATCTACTGATCTCGTCTGATGACGATGAAGAAGAAGAAAAAAAATAATTGAGTCCACAGATTAGGGTCCCGGAAGGAACTTCAAGGTCGGGAGGCTTGCCTGTAGCACAAACATTGCCCGAGAAACCTTGTAAAAAAACAAAAACAAATGAGGATCACTGAGGACTGCAGATCTAGGACGTGTGTGTGTGTGTGTGTGTGTGTGTGTGTGTGTGTGTGTGTGTGTGTGTGTGTGTGTGTGTGTGTGTGTGATATCGTCTAATAAACATGATATACGACGACGTTAACTCTGGACTGATGGCTAAACTCGTTGTAGCATCTTCGTTCGTACCACACAACAGCACCGACCAGGTCCCGGGGTGAGCGCGGGTCGCCCCGCCCAGCAACACCGCGTCTCTCGCAGGGGAACTTCTCTTCTCAGGGCCAGGCAGGACCCCTGTGACGTCTCCCTGCCACCCTCCCTCCCTCCCTCACTCACTCGACCTGCTCCTCACACTGTCCTGGCTTTATCCACAGTGTTCGGTAGGGAGGAGCCCTCTCTACTTTACTGTCCTCTCTCCATCTTATAGTGGTGGGTGGAGGAGGAGCCTTCTGCTGTACTACCCTGTCTCCATCTATAGCAGTGGGTGGAGGAGGAGCCTTCTGCATCACAATCTTGCCTCCGTCTACATAGATGAATAATGTACGATCCTGTTACTGTTTTCGTTATAGACGACCATGTCCTCTGTTATCTGGCTTCCCCAGTCGCTCCTACAATACCTCCATCATCCCCCCTTTTCTTCTGTCTTCCTCCACGAAAGAGAGATCCTACAGGACGTGATCCTATGGTGGGGTCAACTACGCAGCTGCTGTGGCCTTCAACACTCGCCCCAAAGGCTCCTTACGTCACAACCCCCACAGCTACTGGTGCCATATGATTATCTCCTGCCACAGCACCAGAGTACCACAGTACCACAGCACCACAGTACCCGCCTGTGTCACATTCGTGGCTACCTATGCCACCATAGTGGTATTAACTATACCCACAACGACCACCACACCTCGCACGATCACTACCACACAACTCATTATCCCTACCACACAACTCCCTGCCACTACCACACAACTCATCAACCCTACCACACAACTCCCTGCCACTACCACACAACTCCCTGCCACTACCACACAACTCCCTGCCACTACCACACAACTCCCTGCCACTACCACACAACTCACTATCACTACCACACAACTCACCACCCCTACCACACAACTCACTACCGCCACCACTTTTGACATTCACCACACCACTCAAAACCCCACAATCTCCCACCACACAACCATCACCACACCACACAACAACGCCGTACTTC
The DNA here is from genome assembly GCF_036320965.1 of Panulirus ornatus. Taxonomy (NCBI): domain Eukaryota; kingdom Metazoa; phylum Arthropoda; class Malacostraca; order Decapoda; family Palinuridae; genus Panulirus; species Panulirus ornatus. The sequence goes on from NC_092241.1 coordinate 53,815,061, forward strand.
TCACAACCAATCGTACACCTCGCTATACCAAACTACTCACTTATTACCCACACTGCTCACTCAACCCACACCACACTCATGATCTTCACCACACTCCCACACCACCGTAATGATAATGACACCCATCCTAAAATCCGAGAACACAAGCAAGGAAAACCACGCTTCTCACACAAGGACCTGCAAGCAAACATATGTCACTCAAGCAGTTAAAAAAAAAGAAAAGAAAAAGAAAAAGTGTTACATAATAACTGCCCAATTATCCTTGTCTCACGACTTCGGTAACTGACTTTGAAAACTTTCATTCCAGACTACAGAAATCTCCTCATACGAGAAGGATGATTAATATGACATTGAACAAATCAACATAACTACGTAGACTGAACAAATTAACATAACTACGTAGATTGAACAAATCAACATAATTACGTAGACTGAACAAATCAACATAACTACGTAGATTGAACAAATCAACATAACTACGTAGACTGAACAAATCAACATAACTACGTAGATTGAACAAATTAACATAACTACGTAGATTGAACAAATCAACATAACTACGTAGACTGAACAAATCAACATAACTACGTAGATTGAACAAATCAACATAACTACGTAGATTGAACAAATCAACATAACTACGTAGACTGAACAAATCAACATAACTACGCTGGTTGAACCAATCAACATAGCTAAGTAGATTGAACAAATCAACATAATTACGGAGGTTACATCATGCCCCTACGAAATCATTATGCCTTCTTTCATTTTTCTTTTCAACTGTGTTATTTAATGAAAAAATAAATATACCATCTGACGTCATTTGTCTACACTGCCAAAAGGCTTTTGATAAACAGTTTCGCATGAAAGGCTAATATCATGTCTTCAGACTTTCACAAAAGACCTTTGACCACAAACAAACATGAGAGATGACGTAAAATACAAATTCACGGTACAAGAAATTAAATTTGTAGTTCCATCAGAAGCAGACATGCTGTGCCAACAGAAAACGGGGTATCAAATGAAAGAAAACATGTAATTTCTCAGTGGTAACAAGCAGTGTACCACTGGGCTTAGTCCTCGGTAAAGTTTTCCATTTTGTATACTAATTTGCCGTTTTCTGTGTGAGCGAAGTCGCGTCAGGAACAGACGAAGAAATGACCACATTCGCCACATTCATTTTAGGATATCCAATAATGATGTACAGCTGGATCTAACGTTTGAAAATGTCTAAATCTGCTGTTGATACGAAAGACAGTAAGTAAGACCGTACTGGGAGTGATCACATCTTTAAATAACCAAAATGTCGTTGAAAAAGAAAAAAATGTAATCTTCGCTTGAGAAATCGTAAATGGGCTTCATGGCAGACTAAGGTAAATCAATACATTCTTCGAAACTAAGGAGAATTTACGAATCCGAGCCAACAACACGTACGAAGCTTCGTTGTAGTCAGGCTTGCCAAGTGCCAGGATGTACTCAACGCAAAGCCTTTCGTTATGTTGCGCCAGATGTAGATAACCATAGGGCAAAACCGGGAACAGACTTATGACTTTCACTGTACAATGATCCAGCTACATAACTACAATGATCCAGCTATATAACTGCACAATGATCCAGCTGTATAACTGTACAATGATCCAGTTATATAACTGTACAATGATCCAGCTATATAACTGTACAATGATCCAGCTACATAACTACAATGATCCAGCTGTATAACTGCACAATGATCCAGCTGTATAACTGCACAATGATCCAGCTGTATAACTGCACAATGATCCAGCTGTACTGACATACAACGATCCAGCTATATCGCTTAGCAGTCATTTGCACGCTGTGAATTTACTCACAAGATCGATCTAAACTTAATTACCTCACTAACTTAATCTTCTTTAAAGTTAATTACCTCAAGAGCTGTGATATCCAGAGGCGGAGGAGGCAAGAGACTGCTGCATAAGGCGCCAACTTAACACTCTTATATCAGGACAACAGAACCTACAGGCTGGTTGCTGCGCACACACACACACACACACACACACACACACACACACACACACACACACACTACCTGCAGAATACTGGCAGCTTATATGCCACACATTTCCAGTTCTTCCTACCTGGTGTGATACAGAACACACACACACACACACACACACCCAGCCCTATAATTAGTCCTAAGCAGATCATAAACTCCTACACTCTACACTCGCTCGTTCCTCCCTCGTCTACATAAAATCAATAATGCACGTTGCAGCAGAATTACAGTTGTTGTTACTCTGTAAAGACGGACCAGCCTGTATTACAAACGTTACAGGTTTGGAAATACATTTCTCGCATGTACAATACAGTGGAATGAACTGTGTTATATGTAGGTGTTGATGTGAACGACAATTTCACGAATTCACTGGTCATCGCGAGAAATAGCGTCTGTCTGTCTGTTTTTGATTTCATTCACATTCGCCTGTTATGATGCAGACCCTTACAGTATCGTAGTCCACTTTAACACACACCTCACCCTATATCCAGTTTGTTACAGTCACATACAATATCCGTTGTAATACATTCCTTTTTTCTGTATACATGTCTTTAGCTATATTATGTATAGTATGTATCTTATGTACTTATCATTTTTCACCGCGTCCGCACATGCTTCATGTATCAATGACAAAGGATTAGTATGCCACTTAAAAGCAGTAGAGGGAGCATACTGATCAATGAGACAGTCGATCATTTTGCCAAAGCTAAGCCAAAGAAGGAAAAAGAGTGAAATGAGGAACATTCTCTCGAACGTACGTAATGAAAGGGAGAGATAACCCACATGATAAGTAAATTACTAAATTTCTTTTGAAAAGCTTAAGAAAGAAAAAGACAGATTCGTCACAGCAAACGTCAGAACGATGCGTGTGTCACTGGAAAGAGCGAAAGAAATCCAACCCCCCCCAAAAAAAAAAATGTCTGGACTATTGTTCGATACATGCGAGCCATTACCCAGTCGATTGTCCATGAATTACGGAAAATGGCCAGCCTGGTTCAAGACGATGAAACCATGACGGGAGATTTTAGATGACTTTTCTTTCTTTTTTTCCCGTGGTTACCAGTGATGATACATCGACTGTGCCAGATCCAGTCCCGGCGTTTACAGGGGAGACCTTTTCTGCAGCCTAGTGACACAAACACACACACACACACACACACGACTGACATATACTGCTAGCATCAAACGGGATGAACGTGGATAGCACGGCAGGGCCTAAGTACGTTTCATCTGAGGAGAGTGAGAGCCAAAAAGGAGATACTTAAACCCTTGACTGCAACTAAGTTCACTTGCTACGGGGAAGGCCCCGCAGAACTGGAGGTCGGCAAATATAACATCGACAAGACTGTAAACAATTCCGATAATGAGAAGGTATTCAACGATTCTTAGCTTGATTCTCGACGAAGTCTTTCATGTGTGACAAAACTGCTCGACTTTCTTTTTCACGATGACATCAAAACGTATCATGACAATAAAGTAGTTGATGTCATTTATGTAGATTTTCAAAACCAATATACGAAGGTACGCGTCAAAGCTTACTATTTAAAGTGAAGAAACATGGCACAGATGCGGTTGTACTGCTATCGTTGTCTGGACCGTTAACAAGAAGTAGCTTTTAACGGTCAAGCCCCGCAAAGGTTAGACGTGACAAGTGGCGTACCGCGGGGGTCAGTCTTGGGACCGTCTCTCTTTCATGGTGCACCGCAGGGGTCAGTCTTGGGACCGTCTCTCTTTCGTGGTGTACCGCGGGGGTCAGTCTTGGGACCGTCTCTCTTTCGTGGTGTACCGCGGGGGTCAGTCTCGGGACCATCTCTCTTTCGTGGTGTACCGCGGGGGTCAGTCTTGGGACCATCTCTCTTTCGTGGTGCACCGCGGGGATCAGTCTTGGGACCGTCTCTCTTTCGTGGTGTACCGAAGAGATCAGTCTTGGGACCGTTTCTCTTTATTACGTAATAATGACAAGGGTACTGCGCTTCCTTGTGAGGTGTAAGAGTTCGCTGATGTCACTAAGCTGGAAACTGAATCTACCATAGAGGCTGAACATCTGCATCCGCAAGCCGACGTACACAAAACTGACAGACTGAGCTCAGAGATGGCAAATGAATTATACTATCAGTGAATGCAAAGTGGTACACATCGGCAGTAAAAACGAAATAAACTAAACTATGAATTTTCTTGAGCTATCAAAGGGTGGATGAGGAAGAGGAGACATCTCTAATGACCTAAAGCCACTTAGGCAGTGAGTAGAAGGAGGGGAAAAAAGGGGGGGGGGCGAACCAAATTTTGAATTTAATTGGAGGTCCATTCAAATCCAAGTCTCCTTACACTTCACCGCGGCGAACTACCATGATGATTAACGGACCGAAAAAAGGATTCCTATGAGAACCAGTTACATGGTCTAAATTTAATCACTTTAGAAAACAGACAGTGAAGAGGTGATTTGATGTAAGTATTCAGTATTATCAAAGGCTTTGACCACCTTTATCCAACCTACTACTCAAAGCCAGACCAATCTGATTTCACACGTAGGAATGGATAGCAACTCCTGGGCACACATTCTACTTTGAATGAAGTAAAAGTACTATTTCTCTTGCAGGTTTGTAAACATGCTTAAGGATTTACCAGAAAGAGTAGACGAAAGCAGCACTATAGATAGATAGAGAGATACGTTCAAAAGGGGACGTGACAAATACCTTTACTTCTCTTGACGTCCACGAATGACGTCAATCGTTAGCGCCTCTGTGTTTCTCTTTAAGTCTTCTGTGTGTTTCGTTCTTCCTCTTCGAACACGAAGCTCTACATTTCTGATCTATCGCCCAGTCGCAAACATCTTCGAAAGGACCTGGTGGTCTGATGTTGTGTGCATCCCTCTGTGATATCAACATACTCACTAGATCATCGCGATGCCACATTATGCTCAACAGATTAACTCTTTAGGTATACGTTTTCTCTAAGTGGCATCATCATCTATAAACTCGTTGCCAGCCACTAACGCCCACATTGACCATCAAGCACACACCAGTAGCTGCCCAGTAGACATCTCACCACCAACCCTACCACAAGACTGTCCTCCTCCCTCGCACCGGACGCCTCACCAACACCATTAAAAACTTCTTGCCGCAGTCACCCACATCGTCATGAAGGGCGATTACCATCTGTACACACTCTTGCTTGTGAGAATTTACACCACCAGTAACGAAGGTGGCCTTCTTACATCTTCACTACACCCCGAACACCACCATCATCACTACATCAGGCAAGTTCTGTTTCGCGTGATAATGAAACTGAAAACCAAGAACCTCCGCTGCCCAGGGAAGTTCCTCACACGGTCAACGTAAGCATCACCCTTCACAACCCTCCCGCACCGCCACAACTTGACTACAACACCAGTGTCATCTAGTAAAGGTGGGGGAGTATATATATATATATCATCCCTTTCAGATTACGGTTGTTTCAAGGTGGAGTTGTAGTGTCAAGTAGAAATGGAGTTACGGTCAATCCCGTGCAAGATGGGGCCAGAGCGTTGCTAGGCTTGAGCAGCTGGCGTAAGAGGGTAGTGGGGAGTTGGAAACTAGATTAGTGCACCCTCGAACCGGCCGAAATAAATATTTGTATAGCTGCCGGCCAGCCACACTCCGCTGTCGACAATGGAATTTGTATTTTAAATGAAAAAAACTCGCTATCTCATTTGCATTTAGTGTTAACAACTAAATCGATGAAATTTTATGTAAAACTATCTATAATTCAATATATTAATTTTAGGGATAATAGATAATTTCTTAGTATAGTACTTACTTGCTCAATATTTTAAGTTTTAATATTTCTCTTTTCTGAATTTCGTGCATTCAATCGCACACAATAAATAGGCCCATCTTAAAGACCTCTTAAGAGATGTGCCACATGCATAGTGAGAGTGTGTATGTATGCGGTCTTAGAAATATCTTTAACACATGAAGAAGGTGGTGAAGATGTTTCAGTTGGTGGATGTAGCTTACGCTGACGACCTTAATGACACAACCAACCACACACACACACACACGGCTTCCGTCATGGAACGGTTACCGTAGCTGACCATGATTCACGCACGGGCCCTCCCGGGGTCGCTTCCTGGGTGCGGTAAGTAGGTTCACAGCCAACATAGGAATTCAACCTCCCGTCGAGGCTGGTCGATAAATGGGTACCTGGCTTAGGCTGAGGTGTGTGTGTGTGTGTGTGTGTGTGTAAATATAAAGACAAGGTAATATATATATATATATATATATATATATATATATATATATATATATATATATATATATATATATATATATTTTTTTTTTTTTTTTTTCTTTTTTATACATTGTCGCTGTCTCCCGCGTTTGCGAGGTAGCGCAAGGAAACAGACGAAAGAAATGGCCCAACACCCCCCCATACACATGTATATACATACGTCCACACACGCAAATATACATACCTACAAAGCTTTCCATGGTTTACCCCAGACGCTTCACATGCCTTGATTCAATCCACTGACAGCACGTCAGCCCCGGTATACCACATCGCTCCAATTCACTCTATTCCTTGTCCTCCTTTCACCCTCCTGCATGTTCAGGCCCCGATCACACAAAATCTTTTTCACTCCATCTTTCCACCTCCAATTTGGTCTCCCTCTTCTCCTTGTTCCCTCCACCTCCGACACATATATCCTCTTGGTCAATCTTTCCTCACTCATCCTCTCCATGTGCCCAAACAACTTCAAAACACCCTCTTCTGCTCTCTCAACCACGCTCTTTTTATTTCCACACATCTCTCTTACCCTTACGTTACTCACTCGATCAAACCACCTCACACCACACATTGTCCTCAAACATCTCATTTCCAGCACATCCATCCTCCTGCGCACAACTCTATCCATAGCCCACGCCTCGCAACCATACAACATTGTTGGAACCACTATTCCTTCAAACATACCCATTTTTGCTTTCCGAGATAATGTTCTCGACTTCCACACATTCTTCAAGGCCCCCAGAATTTTCGCCCCCTCCCCCACCCTATGATCCACTTCCGCTTCCATGGTTCCATCCGCTGCCAGATCCACTCCCAGATATCTAAAACACTTCACTTCCTCCAGTTTTTCTCCATTCAAACTCACCTCCCAATTGACTTGACCCTCAACCCTACTGTACCTAATAACCTTGCTCTTATTCACATTTACTCTTAACTTTCTTCTTCCACACACTTTACCAAACTCAGTCACCAGCTTCTGCAGTTTCACACATGAATCAGCCACCAGCGCTGTGTCATCAGCGAACAACAACTGACTCACTTCCCAAGCTCTCTCATCCCCAACAGACTTCATACTTGCCCCTCTTTCCAAAACTCTGGCATTTACCTCCCTAACAACCCCATCCATAAACAAATTAAACAACCATATATATATATTGGAAAGGATCACAATTTTGCGCGTTATCAAGATATTCCTATTTTCCCCGTGGACTCATAGGAAGATATATATATGTATATATATATATATATATATATATATATATATATATATATATATATATATATATATATTTTTTTTTTTTTTTTTTTTTTTTTATACTTTGTCGCTGTCTCCCACGTTTGCGAGGTAGCGCAAGGAAACAGACGAAAGAAATGGCCCCACCCCCCCCCCCCCCATACACATGTACATACACACGTCCACACACGCAAATATACATACCTACACAGCTTTCCATGGTTTACCCCAGACGCTTCACATGCCTTGCTTCAATCCACTGACAGCACGTCAACCCCTGTATACCACATGACTCCAATTCACTCTATTTCTTGCCCTCCT
>NC_092241.1:53825416-53835416 GCF_036320965.1 Panulirus ornatus
TGTCGACACTGTGTTTGTGGTGTTGCCTGGTGTCCAGAGCGTCAGCGGGAGAGTGTGACTCGTGTCTGTCTGGGGAGTGTGGTTCCCGATGGGTGTATGTCGTGGGGTGTGTGAGGGGGTCAGAGCTTGAGACTGAATCGGGAGGTCGATTCTCCAGTGCCTGCTGGGTTCCTTCGGTGTGTATGTGTTTTGTCAGTGTTTTATTTGAGGGGGGGGGGGGGGGGAGGGATGTGGTATGACTGTGAGTAGAAGTTACTTAGAATCGAGACGAAAGAAAGCTACCCACGTGCCTCCTCCGCCTGGGTAGGAGAAGAGGTCTGAATAACCCTTCCCCTTCTGTACTATCACTTTCTGAGAGATGGAACATAAGGATTTCAATATGTATCTTTTTTTTCCCCTCCTCTTAGGCTTTGTCGTCTATACCGCGGTGGCACAGAAAGGTTCTGTAAAAAATGCTAGCTGCTGGTATGGTGAGCCTTGATGGGATTTGACTGGTCTAGACCCCGTTGCTCTTGAATGTGAGACGAAGGGTGTTCGATTATTTGTAACTGATGAGTCGGTCATTTCCCCCATTAGGGGCGATCATAGCCGAGCGGTTAGCGTTCCCGACTACCACGCAAAAGGGCCTGGGGTTCGAATCATGGCTGTTGGAGGGTATTATGTGTCCTATGAAAGTGTGCGTTCATATGCACTAAATTCATATGTGTGTGTGTATATATATATATATATATATATATATATGATTTATTTATGCTTTGAGACCCTGAAACTTTCAACACCTGCCTGTTATGATAATCCTTTGTCTGTGACCTAAAAAAATATATATATATACACAAAAGGCTTCTACGGGACTTTGTAACCGTAAAACATTATCACGAAATATGATTTTACGTTTCACGGGAGAACACAAACCACTTCCTGTATTTCGAGTGAACTTGGTTTAACGGACAATCGCTTCGTATTGCGACACGGGTGAATCACAGGGGACGCGGTAAACATTACATTATCGAGGTAATAACGCATGACGCGAGAGACATAGGTGACATGCGTAGATGGAACGTTATGTGGTTTAGAATTATCCTTATCACCTGAAGATTCTAAAAGGATTTCTCGTTGGGTGGAGGGAGTCTGACAATAACGGCTTTAATGACTGTAGTAACTGATGGCCTCATCACCCATACCATCTTAAGGCAAGCGCCGTGTATGCGTGAGAGCATAGCATTATCTTGACCACCCCGGAGAGCGGTGTTTTAAGATTTTTCGCCTGGTTATTATAACATGACAATGACGGCCATAAAGGCCCTTGGTAGTCGATTGGGGATGAGGTGCAAAGTCCCAACTAACCGTGGCACTGGAAGTGACCATCGTCTCTCACACGGGCTGGACAACACCCATGCTTTCGACCGAAGTTCCCCGGTATTTCACACTCTGATCAATTCTAACTTCTTCAGCTCACTTTCAACTTCCAGACACTCCAAGTTTGTCCTACGAGACAAAGTGGGACCAATTCTTACTGACTACAACAACAGCAGCAGCAGTTATCAGTTACCGGTGTGGATTTAACCTCGATGTTTTCATCATAATAAATAGCCGATGGATCCGATATCATACACACGAGTTCGATGCGTAAAAATCATGCCAAGCTTTCTCGTGATCTGTATTTAACGAATGTAAACGATTCCTGGCTTCAAGACAATGCAGTGGTCGGTAACCATGAAGACTAACATGTGTGGTACTTTTATGTGATATTTTATGGTGTGGTACTTTTATGTGATATTTTATGGTGTGGTACTTTTATGTGATATTTTATGATGTGGTACTTTTATGTGACATTTTATGATGTGGTACTTTTATGTGATATATTTCATAGTAATACTTTTGTCGTATTTTAAGATGTACTTCTGTGACATTATACAACGTACTTTTATGTAATATTTTATGATGTGGTACTTCCATGTGATATTCTATGTGGTACTTTTTAATGTGATATCTCATGTGGTACTTTCATGTGATATTATACAATTCTTATACGTTTTTAACCTTGAAATGAGCTTCAGGCCATAGAGAATTTCACTTTATACCACTTTATATACCATGAATATAATTTGACAAAAATGACATTTAATCCTAACTTGTCTTACATACAGACTGTGTCCTTCATCTCTCATGACCTGTGGTATGGATCCAGTCTAGGTCAATGACCCCTAACTGTTCATGACCATCAAATCAGAGAACATGCGTGCGAACTGAGACGCCCCCCCAGCCCATCGTAAATAACGCTCCAGGACCTCAATTGAGTTAGAGGTTTATTGACCATTGGCTTTACCTCCGTCTCTCTGATTATCTCCGGAACATAATACTCTTTATGTTCTTGAAGGAGGGAGGTGTGGCCCCAGGACCCCTCACTCCTTGGAGGAGTTCTCCTCCTCCTCCTCCTCCTCCTCCTCCTTCATACCAGCCAGTCAGTCGGTCAGTGTTCGAGGAAGACAGAAACCTAACTCTTCAAGTCACCTGCACCTCGGAAGAACTCTGACGTTGTATACATCTGCAGCGACCATAAGCCACGGCATCTGCGAGTTACGCACGGAGAGATAGAGTACTTTGGTCGAGCCTAATTCTCCAAAGACAGTTACTCCTCTCTTCCGTTTTCCATCATTCTCCTGCTCACTGTCCCTTCCAGCAATACTCCAACACTCCCCAGGTCGAATCTTTGATCACCCACAACCCCGAAGTCGGTGGCTGCCTACCACTCACTGTCTACGAGAGAGAGAGAGAGAGAGAGAGAGAGAGAGAGAGAGAGAGAGAGAGAGAGAGAGAGAGAGAGAGAGAGAGAGAGAGAGGATTCACTAATAAGAGAGATTTCTTTCAAACAAAATATCCTGGACATTAGAGGCTTATTCACTTAATCAAACACCTTAACTCTCTCTCTCTCTCTCTCTCTCTCTCTCTCTCTCTCTCTCTCTCTCTCTCTCTCTAGGACGAAAGTTAGAGATGAATCAACTACACAGCACAACACTGTAGAACAGCCTGGTATATTAATCATACCAAATCTACTAGGTTTCATTGCGTGGTCAAGGGGAAATGGAAAATCATGCCACACTCCATCCCTATCACAAATGTGAGCTTCGAAGAGACGAAGCGTTAGCTCTTAAGAGAAACATGAGGTTTAGAAAAATATAAAAGTTCCAAAGTTTAGCGGCGTAAGGAAGGAAGGAGACGACATCACAAAGGCTGAACCCTCGACGTTGCCACACTAGCTAGACCGCGGATGTCGCTAAGCCAACTTCTGGGAGGCACGGGTCACTACGTCGTCGGCGTTGGTGTGGTCCTACGCTCACCGTACACTAAGCCGTATCCAGCGGTTATGATGATGATCAGGAGGAGGTGGAGGAGGAGGAGGAGGTTTGCGTTGCCAAGCTGCCTTGGGCGAGCCTTCAAACTCTCCCTCCTTCTTTCCCTTCCTCCCGCCTCTCTCTCTCTCTCTCTCTCTCTCTCTCTCTCTCTCTCTCTCTCTCTCTCTCTCTCTCTACGCAACGTCCCGGCCAATACGACGGCGGAACTTCGTCATCGCTTGGTACACACACAGGCACGCGCTCCTCCTGCCTATATATATATCTTCTAAAATTCCAAACCACAAGCTGAATGTGGATGAAACTATATTAGATAAAAAAGTCTATCACAGTAATCCACCGAAGACATATACCGGTTTTTAAACTTAACTCCGGCTGACCTCGAGGTCAAATACTGTACTTAGACAAATTCAGTTCAGGAAAACAACAACAACAACAACAACAACAACAACAACAACAACAACAACAAAAACAACTTCAATTCAGTCGTGCATGATTTCAGATCGCAAGGAATTCAGAGAAACGACCCAATCATTAATTTCACCCAGGCCAGAAAACGGGTTAGTAGTGCTGCTTGATTCCGTTTTCTTCTGCGCTGTGTTCCAAGCCTCACAGACTGGTGTAAGGCCAGTGGCGCACCTGTGTTAAAAATGGAACTGCTTACCCACATCATACTCCCTAGCCTGAAGGGAGAAAATGCAGGAGGAACGGAGCGGGTTCTCGAGGTGGAAGTATTTTATAATCTCGCAATTACCAAACGCAGTCGGAAATGAATTATTATAATAATAATAATAATAATAATAATAATAATAAAAACAGTTCCTCAAGAGGTTAAAGCTATCTTCATTGCATCACCGGGTTTGCAAAATATGGCTGGGGAGAGAGAGAGAGAGAGAGAGAGAGAGAGAGAGAGAGAGAGAGAGAGAGAGAGAGAGAGAGAGAGAGAGAGAGAGAGCACAAATCTGCCTGTTAATTCTGTGAGTCGAGTCTCCTGCGATTCGCACCTCACGAGGCGAAAATCAACCAATATCAACAACCCGGACATTGAAACACACACACACACACACACACACACACACACACACACATATGCACACTTCCCTCTGGTTTCATCTAACGCCAATTGGCTCCATGTATGTGTATTTGTATGTTGACTGCGTCCATTAACTTCAGGCGCGTCTCTTAAAACCACAAGACGTTAGAAAGGATTTACCCCGTTTCTCACTCTTAATCATCTCTCTCTCTCTCTCTCTCTCTCTCTCTCTCTCTCTCTCTCTCTCTCTCTCTCTCTCTCTCTCTCTCTCTCTCTCTCGATGGCTGTTTACCCTTTCTCCTGCCTCTTGTTTGCACACCAGGTCTTCGTGTGTTCCCGGGTGTCGACCTCGCCAGCCTCACACCGGTGTAAAACCTAGCCATCCTTCTCGGCCTTACTCACTTCACTCGTTTAATCCCACGATTCGTCGTAATCCTTAACACGTACGAGTGCTCGTTTGCTCGTTAATTTACCCCTCCTCCCACTTGCTGGTTAATCATCTCCCACGTTCTCTCGTTAGTCTTTCTCCCACTGGTTAATCATCATCCACGTTTTCTCGTTCATCTTTTCTCTCACTAGTTAACCATCGTCCACCCTCTCAAAAAGGGGCGGGGTTCGAGCCCCGCCATCCCCTTATCCACCTGATGATAGCTCGTGTCATCAACCGCACGTGATTGGCCCAGCTTGTCTGTCCAATCATGAAGGAACTCGTCCTTCTGCTTAGCCAATCCTGCCACACACACAGACGCTCTGATCACTGCCCGAGGTGTCGGGGGAAGAACCCCCCTGTCCCACGTCCAATTCCAAAGTGGCCGAGCGCTGTAGACACTGTCGGGTTATCTCCGACTGGCCAGGATTCGAACCGTCGACCCCAGACTGTGGGCGCCAAAGCCCGCACGCAGTTGCATTCAGCAATCTTCTTCCATCTATACCCCATAGAAATATAGCACCTTACGCGAGGTCTCTCTCTCTCTCTCTCTCTCTCTCTCTCTCTCTCTCTCTCTCTCTCTCTCTCTCTCTCCCCCCACACACACCTCTACGTCTCGAACGCGTGTATAATGATGACGCCTCGCCACACAATTCAGCAATAATACATCAACAGAAGCAGCTTTTTATTTGGAGGGAGAAGGGGAAAACGGCAACACCCTCATTATGATTAGCTGATGACTGCTTTACTGGAGGCGTGTGGCGGGCTGGCAATTACTAAAAGAAAGAAAGAAAAAGAAGAAAAAAAAAAAGCATTCCGGGTAACCTGAAAAGTGTCCATTATGATGATTGGTTGGAACTCTGTCCTGAGCATAGGATGATGGTGGCGCGAGCACCAGCCTTTCTAAGACGTGGGGGGGTTGGTTAATTGGTTGGTTGGTTGGTTAGTTGGCTGGTTGGTTGGTTAGTTGGCTGGTTGGTTGGTTAGTTGGCTGGTTGGTTGGTTAGTTGGCTGGTTGGTTGGTTAGTTGGCTGGTTGGTTGGTTAGTTGGCTGGTTGCTTGGCTGGTTATTCAGTCTTTTAAGCCTTCGCACCCCCCACCCCTCCTCGACTATCAGGGTCATTAAGGCCGTAGACGTCATGTTATAACTATAAACCACCACCACTACCACCATCTTCAGGGAAAAAGAAGTTGAACACCATCTTCAGGTGTTCAAGACAGATAATTGCAGTGACCAGACACGCCCTCACGAATGAGACTTCTGAATGAATGATTCGTCAAGAACATCACGAATGAGACTTTTGAATGAATGATTCGTCAAGAACATCACGAATGAGACTTCTGAATGAATGATTCGTTAAAGAACATCACGAATGAGACTTCTGAATGAATGATTCGTCAAGAACGTCACGAATGAGACTTCTAAATGAATGATTCGTCAAAAACGTCACGACTTTTAAATGAGTTGTTAAAGAACACCACGAATGACACTTCTGAATGAGTCGTTAAAGAACACCACGAATGACACTTCTGAGCGATTCATCAAGAACATTACGAACGAATCCAAATCTGGTGTCAAAACTAGAGGATAATGCATCTCTGTCCCACGGTTGGTTGGCTCAACTAAGTTCCAGTGATGGGTCCCAGGTGGTGTACTATTTATAATCCTCTGCGCGTGAACCCGACCGCGTCTCTGCCAAGCAAACAGGATTAAACACCCTTTATGGTACAGCCAATCGTCCCTCAAGTCCTCCTGTTGATGCGTCAACTCAATAGATCTAAATAACATTACACACCGTATATCTTACACTTCCTCCGTATGAATACTCGTTGTCAGGTCTGATCAAGTGTAATAGAGGGGATATAATGAAGTGAGGGAAGGTAGGGGGAGAGAGAGAGAGAGAGAGAGAGAGAGAGAGAGAGAGAGAGAGAGAGAGAGAGAGAGAGAGAGAGAGAGAGAGAGAGAGAGAGTCTCGTTACTCATGAGAATTCGTGTATGGCTTTGATTACGTCGTGTGTGTGTGTGTGAACTCGTCCATCTTTCCCTGAGAGGCCTAGGGTCTCTCTCTCTCTCTCTCTCTCTCTCTCTCTCTCTCTCTCTCTCTCTCTCTCTCTCTCTCTCTCTCTCTCTCTCTCACACACACACACACACACGCACACTCCACCTCCGCGAACTGGTCGATTTATCGACCACAGACACGCAAAGAGGAGCCCTCCCTCCAACTCCTGGCCCCCCTCTTTACGCTAATGTATGCTGAGGGTAACACAACCTTTATATCAGAGACATTCTACTTCTTTTTTCCATGGCATTTTCATGACGATTCAGAATTCAGGGCGCCTTGTGTTGGACTCCACCGTCTTCCTCCTGTCTTTCTGTCTCTTCCGTCTTCGACACCGCCTCAGACCAACCAGCCGCCTGCGACACGGAGGAGGAGAAGGCTCGCCCCCTTGACGCTAAAGACATAACCAGTCACAAATCTCGCCTGACCCGTCGAGACAAACAACCACGTTATCTGTCCAGCTAAACTGGGGTAGTCACATGCAAATACATGGACTGAACCAGGGCATGTGAAGCGTCTGGGGTAAACCATGGGAAGGTCTGTGGGGCCTGGATGTGGGTAGGGAGCTGTGGTTTCGGTGCATGACACATGACAGCTAGAGACTGAGTGTGAACGAGTGTGGCCTTTTCTTGTCTTGTGTTTTCCCGGCGCTACCTCGCTGAAGCTGGGGCAGCGGTGCTGTTTCCTGTGAGGTTGGAAGCCACTGGACACACACACAGATCTCCTGCAGTCCTGGAAACGAATGCGAGACAAACTAGAACGCTTCATCAATAGCCACTGAGGTATCGGGCCGAAGGATACTTGCTGAAGTCTGCTGACGCCTCTTTGGCAGTACTTGCACAAGATATGTGCATCTAGTCTTCTGTCCTCTATTTCACAAGTGTCTCAATCAGAGTAGGCAGGTGTTGTGTCTGTTACACAGGAAATCAAAGGAAATGACCTCGTGCCTCTATGTATACAGGTTACCAAGGGGGGACAATCAACTTAAACACTCGTACGTCGATATCTGTTAACAGCAACTGGCATCGAGATCGAAGTCCCCATTGATTGTGGTACTGCTGGCAAAGGGCTGCTCCTGGAGGACCCGTCATTATCTATCGTACCTCGGCTCCTGAAGGACCCGTCATCATCCATCGTACCTTGTCCGTGTCCCCACTGGTTTCCGCAATGGGAGCTCCTCTTGAAAAAGGCACTTTTGGGAGAATTATTGCTTAGGTGATCAAAATAACCATTGGGATGCACGTTGAACACACAGCACAGCACAGCACGGGACACACACACACACACACACACACACACACACACACACACACACACCAGATACGTTTTCGACGAAAGCTGTGCGCTCGAAGTCCGCATTCCCATCTCCACCTTCCGAACACTTCGGTGATGCTCCCGGTGTATATTCGCAAAGTCAAGTCATGCTCGTTCAAGACATCATGTGGTCAATGCTATGTTAGACAGAAGGGAGGAAATCCCTTCTTGAGTCCTTCCTGTGTTATGTATGACCCCCTTAGTGAGTGCGGGTTTGACAAATACCCTCACACGACCAGGTGAGGGAACGTGTGTACTCGTCTGCTCTGTAATGCTGGCCTGCCACCGTCAGGGATCTATACACAATATGGACCACCTCTCTGGAGAAAGCCAACAGTTGGTGTCGGTCACACAGATGGCGTCTGTATCCCCGTCCCCTCCCCCTCCTCGGCTCTACCACAGCACCACAAGATCCGCAGCAGTCAACAGGGATTTTGGTCCGACATCAGAGGTATTACTGATGACGCGCGAGGCGAGGCGAGGCCCCGCTGCCCTGACACATCCACCAGCCCAGGAGGAGAAGTGGTCGCAGACGCTGATTGCTCACGACCACACGTACAGGATGGGAGGTGTCGGCCCCGGGAGCAGATCACTGCTTCACGAGGTGAAATCCTGTTCGTGTTCTGGTTAAACCTAACTGTCGGCATTGTTCCGAGCTTCCGCCGCGGGCCTACAGTGCAGGGAGATGACAGGGTATGTGTATAGAGAGAGGGAGGGAGGGAGGGAGGAAGCACCCGAATCTGCACGTACTACCAGCTTGGCCACCAAACACTCCTCAGCGGAGGAGGCTGGCGTGGAACACAGTGATGAGGGTCATCTAACGACAGACAATGGAAGGTAACAAATGCAAGACACGCTCTTCTCTCGTCGGCCCAAACCCAACGGGACGTTGCACTGAAAAAGGGGGACATGGCTGGGGTATGTCATCTTTTCCTGTTGAGACGGACGGTATTGCCGTTTCACACGAGTGGAAAAGATGTTAATGGCTGCATTCGGGAGGCAAGTCAGCCTTTGGACATGGTAATACCCAACGAGATTATCGGCTGGAGGACAGTAAATATGTAGGAGCACATAGGAAAGCCAGATAACAGGAGACCTGATGGTCTATAACGAGGTTATCTGCTGAAGGACAATAAAACGTGCGAATACATGGGAAAGCCAGATAACAGAACACCTGGTGGTCTTTTGGTTATCTACCAGAGGACAGTCTATAGCACATGGAAAAGCCAGATAACAGAAGACCTGATGGTCCATAACAGGGTCCTGGGACGGATACATGGGAATACATGGGAAATCCAGAAAACAGAAGACCTGATGGTCTGTGACGAGGTCCTGGGACGGATACATGGGAATACATGGGATATCAAAAAAACAGAAGACCTGATGGTCTGTGACGAGGTCCTGGGATGGATACATGGGAATACATGGGAAATCCAGAAAACAGAAGACCTGATGGTCTATGGCGAGGTCCTGGGATGGATACATGGGAATACATGAGAAATCCAGAAAACAGAAGACCTGATGGTCTATGACGAGGTCCTGGAATACATGGGAAATCCAGACAACAGGATACTTGATGGTCTATGACTAGGTCCTGGAACGGATACATGGGAATACATCGAAAATCCAGACAACAGAAGACCTGATGGCCTGTGACGAAAGTACCTGCTGGAGGAGGTTAATCGTCATGATCTCTATAGATCTCGACATCCACGACCTCTGTAGACGTGGAGACGGTAGTTACCGGCGGAGGAGCAAGGCTCTCGTAGTAGAGACAGTGGCTTGGGGACAATACACCCCCCCGACTCAACATCCG
>NC_092241.1:53840416-53865416 GCF_036320965.1 Panulirus ornatus
TACATACATGACATAAACAAGAGCACATAATTTACACCGGAGACACACATACACACACACACACACGCAAAGTGAATAGAAACCAGACACACATCACCCACATACACACGTAGCCCTCATCCACATATACCCCCACAATTCAGAGAGAGAGAGAGAGAGAGAGAGAGAGAGAGAGAGAGAGAGAGAGAGAGAGAGAGAGATCTAATTCGGCCCAGCATCAGACAGAGTGGGCTGCAGGGGTTTAGGGCTGGAGAGAGCGCGTGCTGGGAAGGTTAAGCAGAGGGTCAGACACAGCCCTGACCTCCCCCCTCACCTCTTGACCCCCCCACGGTAGCGGGTTTCAGCTGGCCCCTATCTGCGTGACCCGAATATCTCTCTCTCTCTCTCTCTCTCTCTCTCTTTATGACCCTCGAGTCAGAAATATTACGGACCACCTTCCACATAATTAACAACACGAGGGAGAGAGAGAAAAAAAAGAGAGAAAGAGGAAAAAATCTCGCCTCAGTGAGAGAGAGAGAGAGAGAGAGAGAGAGAGAGAGAGAGAGAGAGAGAGAGAGAGAGAGAGAGAGAGAGGTATATTTTCCCTCCACCCTACCCCCAGAGATATTCCAGCTGGAGTGAGGGTAGGAAACCCCTTAGAGTTGGGAGACCAGCTGCCTTTCCCCTCCTTGTGCTGAGGACGAGAGAGAGAGAGAGAGAGAGAGAGAGAGAGAGAGAGAGAGAGAGAGAGAGAGAGAGAGAGAGAGAGAGAGAGAGATCAGTTTGGACGCAGGCCGCGTCCTGCATCTACGAAGACGCAAGGTACCAACACCGCCGCCGCGCTTAGAGGGAAGACCCATATGGTCCGTGTGAGGGGGGGGGGGGGGGTCAATTCGGACCCACCACCTCCTCTAGAACGTATATGGACGGCCCACTTCAGCGGTGTGGCTGTCGCGACACTGCATATCGGTACGCTAGCCAGGCTCATACGGGCGCGTCGGTCATGCACACGGCACTACGGAGCATCGCGGTCAAACCCCCTTTTCTCATCCTTGACCACCCCTCCCCCCCTGAGCAAGACCGAACCCTCACCCTGAAGCAAGTGTTCACAGGGCGCCTCCCCGACTGGTGGTTGGTCTGCGACGTCGAGGGGCCTCAATGGCCCTGGCGGTTCAATGGGTCGTGGTGGTTGCTCAAATGATCATACCCATCGATTCAGAGTGAGTCAAAGTGAACATATATGTAGCGAGAAAATGCATGACCTTAGGATCACGTGCAACACAACTACAAGCAGCCTCCACACCATACACACACACACACACACACACAAACATACACACGCACACACACATCCTCAACCCATCATAACTAGTGTGTTAAACATGGGCATCCTCACTTAATAGAGTGCTTTCATTTTTTTCTATTTTACCTACATTTTTCACACTAAAAGTAATTTGTCAAACACGATCAACGTCCCCATTCGCACCCTCACCATTCGCATCTTCATCATTCCCACCCTCACCATTCACACCGTCACCATTCGCACCCTCACCATTCACACCGTCACCATTCGCACCCTCACCATTCACACCATCACCATTCACACCGTCACCATTCGCACCCTCACCATTCACAGTCACCATTCGCACCCTCACCATTCACACCATCACCATTCGCACCCTCACCATTCACACCGTCACCATTCACACCGTCACCATTCGCACCCTCACCATTCACACCGTCACCATTCGCACCCTCACCATTCACACCATCACCATTCACACCGTCACCATTCACACCATCACCATTCACACCGTCACCATTCACACCCTCACCATTCGCACCGTCACCATTCGCACCCTCACCATTCACACCGTCGCCATTCGCACCCTCACCATTCACACCGTCACCATTCACACCCTCACCATTCACACCGTCACCATTCACACCGTCACCATTCACACCGTCACCATTCACACCGTCACCATTCACACCCTCACCATTCACACCATCATTCGCACCGTCACCACACACGAGAGAAAAAGATGGATCACGATGTTCAGTCTCACATCTTGTCGTACAGACAGCGTAGTGGCTTGTCAACAACTCTCTCAAGATTAGAGTTGAAATATTTAAGCAGAGGAGACACACACACACACACACACACACACACACACACACACACACACACACACACCAGGGGTAGGTGGGTGGGTGGGTGGAGGAGGAGTCTGGTGGGGGTGGGTGGAGGGGTCGTCTTGTGGGGGACGACGGTGGCGTCCCCCACAAGACGACTCTAGGGGGGTTGTAGGGGTGTTGTAAGGGTGTTGTAGGGGGATGAGAGGGAGGGAGAAGCGACTGTGTACGCGGAGTCCTGAGCAAAATCTCTTGTTTTTTGAAGAAAAAAATAGTTTAGGAGGTTCGCCTGACTGATGATGCCTGAGCGAGAGAGAGAGAGAGAGAGAGAGAGAGAGAGAAGGAGGGGGGCTTTTAAAACACTGTACACACACACACACACACACACACACACACGTATTTGTTCCCAAGAAAACAAAACGGAAGACTTTCTTTTTATTTTCTTTTTATTTTCATTTTCCCTCTGTCTCTAATTCGGAAGATAAGACAACTTGCATCAACAAAAAAAGGAGGTAAGACTTGAATTAACAAAAGCCACTCAAGTAATTCAACAAATAAAAGAAACGAAAACATCAAGAAATGCTATATTGTGCGTCCGTACATCACCCCTGCCTAACCTTCCCTCCTTCATACAAATCGCACATCACCCCTGCCTAACCTTCCCTCCTTCATACAAATCGCACATCACCCCTGCCTAACCTTCCCTCCTCCCCCCCTTTCATACAAATCAAACATGGCTTTATAAACATTTTGTCTCTTTGAGGAATAAATCATCGAGCCCTTCCTTTTCCCCCACGCAGATGACACTACACAACTCACGTGGCATTGTGTCATCATCATCATCATCATCTCGGGGACAGAAGACGACCCTAAAGATCATGTAGCGTCATCATTATGATAAGAAGATATGAGCAGTGTTGTCTACAAGGCATTACTGTACTGTAGTTCATCGAGGGATGTGGTAGTTAAGTGTTACAGATGACGAGAACTGATTGGTTGGTAGGATAATTACTCCCACCTGGATTTCACGGTACACTGTCGATATAATCCATCTGCACCTCACGTCGGTTTGGAGGCAAGGTGCATCTGTACCTCACGTCAGGGTACAAGTATGGTACACCTAAACCTCACCTCGAGGTCCAGGAACGGTACATCTGTACCTCACGTCAGGGTACAAGTATGGTACACCTATACCTCACCTCGAGGTCCAGGAACGGTACATCTGTACCTCACGTCAGGGTACAAGTATGGTACACCTACATCTCACCTCGAGGTCCAGGAACGGTACATCTGTACCTCACGTCAGGGTACATGTATGGTACACCTACATCTCACCTCAAGGTCCAGGAACGGTACACCTGTACCTCACATCGAGGTCTAGATACGGTACAACTGGATATCACCTCGAGGTAAAGACAAGAGTATATCTATACCTTGTATTACGAACACGTACCACACCCCCTTCCCCTCACCGTCACGAACGCGGGCGCCCCGCCTGACGGTCGCCAAGCAGGTAGCACACAGCAGGCAAGGCCGGGACTGTGGCATTTCATGGACACCGGATACCTGCCACAACCACACGCCTGTGGGCGCTTCCTCAGGAGAGGGAGGACTCCCGGCACGGAAGCCGAGGGACACAGGAGCAGTCGTCCATGCCCCAGTGACGGTACGTCGCCTCAACTGACGTTTAAATTGTTTAAAAGAATAGAGCTACGTCGTCGCCGGTCGTCCTTTAAAGAAGGGAGTGATTGCCCTGTGAGCTGTGACTCTGCCTCAAGGTGAAGAGGCTCCAAGAGCCGCCATGAACTACGATGAACACTGTTCAGTGCCTTCCGCCCGAAGAACAGTACCTTGAGAACGACCCCTTGATAAACCCGCGTCTTAAAGAAAGTTCGATTCTCCGAAGAACCAACCCAACTGTCTCTCAAAATAAAAAGGAATCACGAAGAACGCTTCCAAACACCATTGTCTCGAAGACCATCGCGCCTCAAGAACCAGTCACAGCATCACTAGTGGCACTTCACCTCCAAAAAATGCCCCGTGCTCGAGTCAGCCTTGTGAAGACGAGCAAGACTCGCTCACCCTTCTTACAAAGCTGCGTCCCTCACGTCTAATCATCAGCTCGTGAGGAGGAGGAGGAGGTGCTGGTGGTGGGAGTAAGAGGGTCAATGCATCGTAGGTGGCACGCCCCTGGGAGCACTTGAGGGTTCACGGGAATCCTCAAACGAGGGAAACCAGATCTAAGCCAAGGGGCCTCCTATCCTCAGGTCCGCTTGCGTAACACGTATGACGACGGCTCCTCCTCCTCATCACAATGAGGAGAGGCGACCTAACCCCCCGGTGTGTATGTGAGGGACACACACACACACACACACACACACACACACACACACAACAACAACAACAAGGAGCCCACAACAATGGGGCGGCGGCGACCGAGGAGGACTAAAGGGGGGGTTGAGGGCGGGTGGGAAGGCTTAGGGACTTGGGGAGGGAGGGAGGGAGGTGAGGGGGGGGGGCCACAACGGAACGTTACTCCAGCAAAGATGGCGAGTCAAGGGTTACTCCCTCTCCCTGCTCCCTCACGGACATACGATTATCACCAATTGTCACCAGTAAGACCATAGCCATGTGTGTGTGTGTGTGTGTGTGTGTGTGTGTGTGTGTGTGTGTGTGCACTATACCGTCACCAGTGAGGAGGGAGGATGGTGCTCCACCAGACACCATGATGGTGGCGAGTGTTGGTCCTCCACCATTGTGGAGGACGCAGGGTCCCCACACCAGCACCATGTATCACGGTGGATGAGACACCCTCTGCCTCTCCCCCCCGATTCAACCAGTTGTGATACAATCTTACATGACGGGTGGTGGACACACGTGATGGCAAGTGTTCCCCCACCACACCCACACACACACACACACACACACACACACACTTTGGAGAGGATCGAAGACAAATCTGACACTGGGGAGCGCCGGACGGGAACAACTGGTGACAGACTTCAGAGCAGAGAGTATGACATGGATGATCAGGGGAGAGGAAAAAAGCCATTTGTGTTTATACTTCAAAAGCTGGGAGGTGAGGGTGAGGGTGAGGGTGGAGCTCTCTCTTAAGGAGCTTCGTTTATTTCCTGACGGTTCTTCATCCTTATATGTGGTGTTGGTAGCAACGTACACTACAGTCACGTATCTTATATATATATATTTTTTTATGGATAGCATTAGAATTAGTCGGCGGTCGGTGATAAGCCATGATGACATACATGCAAATACGTCTACGTTTACTGAACACATCAAGACGATCAGTGGGGAAATAAGATAGGAAGACTTGTTTTGTTTCCTTCGAAACAGTTTTAGGGATCTATCATACTCTTACTGTCCTCCAGCAGATGACTTCTCTCCGTGTACTTCCGTGTACACTCCCGGGACACAGAAGGGTCCAATACGATGTGGCCAGGTCTTACCTTAACAGCGGGGAGGAGGCGTATCGGGGACCTAGGGAGGATAATGAAAGAACAACCCCAACCCTTCCTCCCCCCCCTTCACCTCACCTTCTGGAGAACACAACAAAGAAAATGTCGAGTCAGCGAAGATGATGATAGGCTGGACTCTGAGAGCTTTTAAAACGAGAGAAGCGAGATCGATAATGACACTTGGTCTGTCCCAGCAAGGAACACGACTATGCGCTACCATCACCTCGCATCATCGGCAGGTCTGTTGAGCTCCAAAACCTCAAAAGAGTCTGTATTTCTGGCGACATAAGTTCAGTGAAGCATCTGGGAAAAAATCAGAAGCGTAAGCCCGAGAGATGCGGAAATCACTGGAGAGGTTGAGCAAAAAAAATATTGAAACAACAGATATCGTCCCTTACAGACATGGAAGAAATCAGCAGATCACTGTGAATCCAGAGGGACAGGATTGTGATCAAGGAGGGTTCGTGGATAAACCACAGTCTTAAGACTGTGTCACCGAGGACCTCCACGGGCATACACAACGACTGAGGTATGCGAGATGCCACGCAACACTACGAGACGAGACGAACGCCCTCCGGAGCAGCTGACCCCGCGCTAGTTACGAGCTCATCAGGTTGCTGCAGTGGAGGAACTTCACAAGGAAGCCTCTCCTAACCTCAGACCCTCAGAATTGCAAGGGGAACACAGCCTTCGAGGCCAAGACGCATTACCTCCTCCATCAAGGTGGATGTGGGGGCTAGCCTTACCCTAACGTGCGTGTGTGTGTGTGTGTGTGTGTGTGTGTGTGTGTAACACGATATCCATCCATCACACCTGCAACACACATATGCCTCCAAGAGCCTCCGCCGGTCACCACACATCTGCTCCCACTCCGCGCTACACAGGAGCACCGTGCAGCGGTGTTAAGGTTTCAGACAATACGAATCCTGTGACAGACCTCCTCCTCCTCCTCCCCCTTACGACCGATTCAGTCTTAGGGCCTCCCTTCCTCCTCCTCCTCCCTCCCCCTAACCCGTGGAGGACAGCACGAGCAGAAAATTAGGTTTTCTGTTCCTCTGCAACAGCGACTGTTTGCCGTTTCTTTCCCCCCCCCCTGCTGCCAAGATTGATGCTGTTTTCTTTCTGTTGCGATGACTGTTGCCCCTCGTACCTATCTGTTGCGGGGCTTGGTGGCTGTTGCCATCGAGCCAACACCTGACCCAACCAGGAAAAACAAATCCAAGAGTTTTAACTCCAGACAAAGGCAACAGGTGTGTGCAGGATGTTGTTTTGTTCTCCACTCCAATCTCTGTGTGCGATGTGTGGACTAGATACATCAGAAAATCACAGGTTTCCCCCATTCATAATGCTATCCAAACTAAGAGGAAAAGTTTCCTATAAACTGATTGTATTTGCTCTTTGTTCATTCATTTTTCTTACAGATTTGTTTTTCCTTCTTACACTTCATGGCTCATATTCGCCTGGTATCAGGGAACACCAATACAACAAACTGTAACAACAACTGTATTTTTTGTAGAGTTGATATCATGATTTTTCCCCCAAGTACGCAGTACTCCACCGATGTAAACACATCACGCCACGAACGTACGGTAAATCATGAAAAGTTGTGTGTGGGGTCCGGATGCGGAGAGGGAGCTGTGGTTGTGGTGCATTACACACGGCAGAAAGAGAATGGCTGTGAGCGGATGTAGCCCTTCCTTCGTCTGTCCCTGGCGCTACCTTACTAACACAGGAAACGGCGATCAAGTATGAAACACTGCAGTTAACGCTCTTGACGACGTCACACACACACACACACACACACACACACACACACACTCTTGCACGCACGTATAGCGAGACTAAACCAAACCATCATCTTATACAGAGGATGTGGTCCCACATATGACGATCCATCGGTTGGTTGGTAGGGATTTGAGGCCTATCGATTGCCCTGGCCATTAAGGTCATTGATCTCATGTTATAATCACCAGTCGACTCAGCTTGAAAATTAAAAGGTTGTTCGTTTGAGCGTTTGGCCCGTCAACCACCAGGGTCATTAAGGTCGTCAACGTAAGCTACTGCATCCACCAACCAAAATATCTTTAACACCTTCATGTGTTAAAGATAATTCTAAAGCCACGTACATACACTCTCACTGTATAAATAATGCATACCATACGGGTATGGAAGATTTTACACAATCCTCCAGGTATATATATATATATATATATATATATATATATATATATATATATATATATATATATATATATATATATATATATATATTAAATACTCCAGGTTTAATACTATTACTTTACTATTTATATTTTCAAATCCTTCAGGTTTAATAATTCACTATTTATATTTTCAAATACTCCAGGTTTAATACTCATATTTTCCTATTTATATTTTCAAATCCATCGGGTTTAATACTGATATCATACCATTCATATTTCTAAATACTCCAGGTTTAATACTAATATTTTAATATCTATATTCTTAAATACTTCAGGTCTAATACTATTGTTTTACTATTTCTATCTTTAAGTAAAGTTTTAAATATGCTGATGAGTGCCACTATACAAACTTTCGGTGTCTTTATCAAAAATGATCGAATTGTTACATAAAGTAAACCTGTAAATAAAATCTACAACCTCGACAGGGGTCACTCATCAAAATGTTATTGACAGTGGCTAAAGTAACCCACAATAACAAGGAATATAAGTGCAATGATAGAGTTATCTTAGACACCTCTCTCTCTCTCTCTCTCTAATTAGTGGTTATTACTTGATGTTAACGACCCTAATCACCTCCCCCCCCCCCCCCCCCTTGACGTTCGAATGTCCCAAATCCGGCATAATCACTAGACCAATACCTCAGCAGCATTTCATTACCCTCGCCGGTAAAACCTTTTCCGACACATTCAAGAGAGTCAAAAGATATATTCCTGGGCTTTACCTTCAGAGAACTGGATCAGGGACGAATCGTGGGGTACTTAAGACCTTAAATGCGAGGCGCTCAACTGCGTTTTATTGCATTGCATTGAACATAACATTGTGGTTTTAAGTTCCACTGCCACTCAATGGCGAATGTTTCTAATTTCTTTTTTTTTTAAGTTATTTTGCCTAACGGCAACTGGGTCATTCAAACCGAAAACATCGTTACGTAAACACAAATTGAAAAAACTTATCTCACTTTCTTCTGGTTTTCAAGATACATCTAGAACCATTACATGTTCTTCGTGCGTCTATTGTCCTTGCTTATTTTGTAGGGAAGTGTCTCAAGAACTAAACATGGTCTGACGTTCTGAAAGAAAACGTACTACAAGGCCTTTTTCAAGGGCAGACTCGTAGTATTTCACGTATGGAGACTTAAGGTCCCATACACACCAAGGTGACTAAGTTTTGTATGTATGTAAGGAAGCTGTAGGAGCTAAACACATCACTGATCCACCTCGAACATTATATATATATATATATATATATATATATATATATATATATATATATATATATATATATTATTTTATTATTTTTTTATCATACTTTGTCGCTGTCTCCCGCGTTTTCTTTCATACTATTCGCCATTTCCCGCATCAGCGAGGTAGCGTTAAGAACAGAGGACTGGGCCTTTAAGGAAATATCCTCACCTGGCCCCCTTCTCTGTTCCTTCTTTTGGAAAATTAAAAAAAAATGAGAGGGGAGGATTTCCAGCCCCCCGCTCCCTTCCCTTTTAGTCGCCTTCTACGACATGCAGGGAATACGTGGGAAGTATTCTTTCTCCCCTATCCCCAGGGATAATATATATATATATATATATATATATATATATATATATATATATATATATATATATATATATATATATATATATATATATATATCTTTCTTTGAAACTATTCGCCATTTCCCGCATTAGCAAGGTAGCGTTAAGAACAGAGGACTGGGCCTCTGAGGGAATATCCTCACCTGGCCCCCTTCTCTGTTCCTTCTTTTGGAAAATTATAAGAAAAAACAAGAGGGGAGGATTTCCAGCCCCCCCCCGCTCCCTTCCCTTTTAGTCGCCTTCTACGACACGCAGGGAATACGTGGGAAGTATTCTTTCTCCCCTATCCCCATATATATATATATATATATATATATATATATATATATATATTCATACTATTTGCCATTTCCCGCGTTAGCGAGGTAGCGTTAAGTACAGAGAATTGGGCCTTAGAGGGAATATCCTCACCTGACCCCCTTCTCTGTTCCTTCTTTTGGAAAATTAAAAAAAAAAAAAAAAAGAGAGGGGAGGATTGTTAGGGTTGTTAGGGAGGTAAATGCAAGAGTTTTGGAAAGAGGGGCAAGTATGAAGTCTGTTGGGGATGAGAGAGCTTGGGAAGTGAGTCAGTTGTTGTTCGCTGATGATACAGCGCTGGTGGCTGATTCATTTGAGAAACTGCAGAAGCTGGTGACTGAGTTTGGTAAAGTGTGTGAAAGAAGAAAGTTAAGTGTAAATGTGAATAAGAGCAAGGTTATTAGGTACAGTAGGGTTGAGGGTCAAGTCAATTGGGAGGTAAGTTTGAATGGAGCAAAACTGGAGGAAGTAAAGTGTTTTAGATATCTGGGAGTGGATCTGGCAGCGGATGGAACCATGGAAGCGGAAGTGGATCATAGGGTGGGGGAAGGGGCGAAATTCCTGGGAGCCTTGAAGAATGTGTGGAAGTCGAGAAAATTATCTCGGAAAGCAAAAATGGGTATGTTTGAAGGAATAGTGGTTCCAACAATGTTGTATGGTTGCGAGGCGTGGGCTATGGATAGAGCTGTGCGCAGGAGGATGGATGTGCTGGAAATGAGATGTTTGAGGACAATGTGTGGTGTGAGGTGGTTTGATCGAGTAAGTAACGTAAGGGTAAGAGAGATGTGTGGAAATAAAAAGAGCGTGGTTGAGAGAGCAGAAGAGGGTGTTTTGAAATGGTTTGGGCACATGGAGAGAATGAGTGAGGAAAGATTAACCAAGAGGATATATGTGTCGGAGGTGGAGGGAACGAGAAGTGGGAGACCAAATTGGAGGTGGAAAGATGGAGTGAAAAAGATTTTGTGTGATCGGGGCCTGAACATGCAGGAGGGTGAAAGGAGGGCAAGGAATAGAGTGAATTGGATCGATGTGGTATACCGGGGTTGACGTGCTATCAGTGGATTGAATCAGGGCATGTGAAGCGTCTGGGGTAAACCATGGAAAGCTGTGTAGGTATGTATATTTGCGTGTGTGGACGTATGTATATACATGTGTATGGGGGTGGGTTGGGCCATTTCTTTCGTCTGTTTCCTTGCGCTACCTCGCAAACGCGGGAGACAGCGACAAATATATATATATATATATATATATATATATATATATATATATATATATATATATATATATATATACCATAATTGCAGCCTTTTTTTTTTTTTTTTTAGCTTCGCGTGATCTCTTCCTATGCAAATAAATTTGGAAATTAATGATAGTATCCACGCTTCGTAATAACTCCCAAATTTATGGTCTGTCACGCATAATTTACCGACTGATTCACTACAGCAGTTTCTTTCATCGACAGGAAGTGATGTTTTCAGGCATTTCTGTCTATACTGGATGATCTTTATGTAATTTATTCAATGAAGATAAACGGGTTTGATTTTTGTTAGAGAGAGAGAGAGAGAGAGAGAGAGAGAGAGAGAGAGAGAGAGAGAGAGAGAGAGAGAGAGAGAGAGAGAGAGAGAGTGTCACGTTATTATCATTATCATTGTTATCATCATTATCTTCGGCCAGGGTGGGATCATTTTATTGGCCGAGTCAAAAAAGGCTCCTTGACTGCAACCCTCACCTTCGCCAAACTACATCTACACTACACCCTCATCTTCGCCAAACTACATCTACACTACACCCTCATCTTCGCCAAACTACATCTACACTACACCCTCATCTTCGCCAAACTACATCTACACTACACCCTCATCTTCGCCAAACTACATCTACACTACACCCTCATCTTCGCCAAACTACATCTACACTACACCCTCATCTTCGCCAAACTACATCTACACTACACCCTCATCTTCGCCAAACTACATCTACACTACCCCCTCATCTTCGCCAAACTACATCTACACTACACCCTCATCTTCGCCAAACTATACCTACACTACACCCTCATCTTCGCCAAACTACACCTACACTAGTGACACCCTCATCTTCGCCAAACTATACCTACACTACACCCTCATCTTGGCCAAACTACATATACACTACACCCTCATCTTCGCCAAACTATACCTACACTACACCCTCATCTTCGCCAAACAACACCTACACTACTTCCTTATCCTCACTAATCTACGTCACAATTGCACCTCTCATCTTCACTACACCAAAATCGTCACTGCACATTAATTCTCACTAAACCCCGCACCTTCACTACATTCTCATCTTCACTACATCTTATCTGCACTACATCCCTATCATAACTAACCAGCCTCAAACATCAATTGTATACTCTAGTTATCGTTGTCCTCCTCTTCTCCACACTCCCATCTTGACAGACCCATTATCTTGAACTTCGATTTTCTTTTTCTTTTTCTTTTCTTTTTGTAAACGTTGGAGACTCCCATCACTGACAAACACCCACGTCAAGGACGGGCCTTAATTGAAATACAGAGAGGATTATGAAACAGGGGGGGGGGGGGGGTAAAGAAGAGATAAGGGAAAGTATTTACGAACTTTGAAGGAAGTGAAAATCCTGCTACTTTTAAGATGTGCAACGTCAGAGTTATTGGGGAAGACATGAGAAGGTAGAGATTATTTTGCATCCCATATACGTTCCTTCCCTATAAAGGCCTATCATCTTTGTTAATGTATAAATAATATTAATAATAATAATAATAATAATAATAATAATAATAATAATAATAATAATAATGATATTAATATTGTTATTATCATTATTATTATCATTATTATTATCATTATTATCATTATCATTATTATTATTATTATCAATATCATTATCATTATTATTATTATTATTATTATTATTATTATTATTATTATTACTCCGAGGTAACTAAACCATGGGCGAGAGACATTTGTCCTGGGGAATGCGTCAGGAGCTGTGGTCTAGCACCAGGGATACACTACACCAGGCTACAAACATGTAACAATAAACTCGTGTACGACCGTAAAGCACATTCACGAGACAGGCTTTTAGGGCAGTGTGTAGGGCATGTCAGAGACGAGGGTGAAACAAGGGGATGATGGCGCAGGAGGAAGCGGAGAGAGGATAAAAACAAGAGGAGGCGGAGGGAGGACAGAACAAGAGGATGAAGAGGGTGCAGGATTGAACAAGAAGATACAGAGACAGGATAGAAGTGGATACGTCAGTCCGTACAAGAGGATACACAAAGTGGATAGAGGATAGGAGAGTGTACACCAAAGAGGATACAATACGAGGATACAGGAGGAGGATAAATAAGTGGATACAACAAAAGGATGGGACAGGATAAATTTATTATAATCCATCCTTCGTACCAAAACACTAAAGAATGATTTTCCATCCCAGGACATATCGTGCATTAATGAAAACCAATTCCATCTAAACTATGTTGGAGGGCAGAGAACGTCGACACTATATAATCTTAAACCTTGGATTTGCAAATAGGTGGTTAGAGGGTTAATTGGACATTACGTATGTCGACTGCTAGGGTCATTAAGGCCGTTAGTGTCAAGTTATAACGCTCTAACGAGGGGAAAAAAAAAAAAAACTGGAATACGTTCTTCAGGTGTTCCAAATCCATACATACACGTCCATGGAAGAGGTTGGGGAGTGAGGACAAAAGGATGAACACAGTAATTCGAATGATTAGAAAATGAAATACGGGGCAATTGCAAAAATAGGTGGGCAGTCCACTGAAAGGAGACGATGTTACCCTAAAGTACATTCTAAGCTAAGGAATATATTTCATTTCTAAACCACAAGTAATATGGACAAGTAAAATTAAAGCTTGCTGCAAAATAAGTTTTTATGTAGAAAAAAAAGAAAAAATGTTTTATAAATTTCTAATGATAATAAAACGTTTAATGCCATACTTATGGAAAAATACGAACCCGATAAAAAACAATAATAACAAAATATGTTCAACAGAACATATTTGTAAAAAGAAAAATAAAGAATTCAAAATACAAAATTTGGATAAAAATATTACATAGATTACCCACAAATTCTCACGTGTGTCACGTTGCTTGATATAGCTAAAGTAATCTATGAAAAAAAATAAGCCACAGATGATGAATGCGAAGATAAGACAGAACTGACGACAGTAGAAGGTGGGGATAAAGCCACGAAATCCTCTCTCTCTCTCTCTCTCTCTCTCTCTCTCTCTCTCTCTCTCTCTCTCTCTCTCTCTCTCTCTCTCTCTCTCGATTGTTAATTGGAGAGATTTTTTTTTTCTTTTCGAGAGTTGGTGAAAATGGGAGATGGGGTTTGTTGTTGGAGGGCTTGGCGAGTGTTGTGGGGAAGAGAGAAACTAAAAAGGAAGGAATGCAGGTACTGCGTTCCAAGAAGGGCACAGCTCAAGTGTGTTCCAGTGTGCTTAGTCAAGATTCTGTGAAAATATGCACATCAGCGACATTCGCCCCCCCAAAAAAATAAATAAATAGATAAATGAATAAATAAATAGATGAATGAAAATAAACGAAAAACGAAATAAAACATATGAATAATAAATGAAAAATGAAATAAAATAACTGAATGAATAAATGAATGATTAACTTAAAATAGGGCAAACTTAACTGAATTGAACAGAGAATATGTCAGCTGCTAATATATAAAATAGCTGGGATTTCTAGTGATACATTTTGTTGTAATTCTTAAGATACAATGACTCACGAGATCTAGAAATGTCAAATTATTTAGTCAGGGCTAAACTCTTCCAGTCCATTTTCAGTGATTAGAACGCAATTAATTATACCTAAATACTGAATACACAAAGCTTGTTCGTAGGGAAGAAAACGTATGTTTCAGTTACCCAGCACCAAATGATAAGCGCGTACAGAGAACAAGAAAACGGGTGAATGAAATAGAATCACTCCCTATTGCATATGCAAATCAACCCTGAGCATACAGATCAGAAACGACATTTTGTGGGTTCCGTCTTAAGACACGATGACCATCGTAGATACTGACTGGAACAGGTACAGTCCTACGTAGACTTCCGTGAGCAACGATGTATAAATCTAATGGCTCAGTTTGACCAGCTAGTTCACGACTATATGAAATGGTCCCCCCTCATCCCCACTTCCCAACCCCGAAGAAAAAAAGAAAATAATTAGAAAATAACAAATAAAAAGACAAAACAAAATATTGGACCCAACTTCGTGGGATCAATTGCTTCCTTGGTTTCGTTTCTCAGTCGCTCCTCCGTTATTCACGGCCTGGTCGGCAAGCTATTCCGACTTCATAGGTCAGTCAGCCTGATCGAATACTGTTAAAACCCGCTTGATTCCTTGGTGTCTGTTTTCGGCAGCAGCTTAAAGTATCAGTTATTTACGACCTTCCCCAACCGACCAGCCTCCGACATCTCATTTCAGCTTGGTTCCAGTCAATTCTATTTTTTTTTTTTTTTTTTTTTTTTGCTGGGATGAAACTCCTGCTGGGGATATCATTCATCAATTAGATGGTTCGGGACCTACTGGGTCTTTATGTGCGGACGCCCCCTAGGGTGGGGCATCCATACCTTCCTTCAGCATCAGCATCATCAAGCCCTCCTATTCTGGCCATTGAAGCCTCCTATACCAACCACCACAATTCCTCCTCCTCCTCTCCATAGCTACCACACCCTCACTCACCACCATCCAATCCCTTCCTAGCCACCACACCCTGAACGACGGAACGGCATTACCCAGTGGTCCCAGCCATTCATCCCTGATCAACAATAGAATATTTACTCCAGAAAACACATCACCATGGCGGCAATTTCACCCTGCCAAGGAGTCGTGTGTCTAGCAAGTTTCACGACGTGTCTACGACTTTGTAATGGCAAGGAAGGAGGAGGAGAGGTGATGTTAATGTCATACGTCTGGCATCTAAATCCGCGCGTGCGCAGAAAGGCATACTACAGTCAAGAAAGGCCTGTTTATGGTAGAGACTAAGTGAAATCTAAGGGACACAAAGCGTAGTGTGGACTCCGTCGTAGACACCGTCGTTCATAGGGAAAACAAAAGTGATGGTTTCCACGTGGCTAGTGTGAATCCTTCCACGTAGGGAGACGAAAAACCCGCGACAAGTCATAAACTTGACGAACTTTAACAAAAAAAAAACCGTACTGGAATTACATAAGACGTTATCCATTGTATTTGTATGTTCGTATGTTTTACCTCCTGGTGTGGACTTTGGTTTATAGGAATCTTGAGCT
Source organism: Panulirus ornatus (assembly GCF_036320965.1). Classification (NCBI taxonomy): domain Eukaryota; kingdom Metazoa; phylum Arthropoda; class Malacostraca; order Decapoda; family Palinuridae; genus Panulirus; species Panulirus ornatus. Next base: position 53,856,423 of record NC_092241.1, read on the forward strand.
GTTGATAACATTCTAGATGCAGCGATATTATGACGAGTATGTACACACAAGAGCAACCATGTGAAAACAAGACGAATCAACAAAGTTATACACTCATACATACACGTACAATAAACACCCACGTACAAGCACCCACCCAACCACCCACAAACATACACACACATCCACCTCCCCCGCCCCCCCACACACACAAATACAAATCTACATTCATTCAGACAAATATACTTTATGGTTACGTACGAGGGTTTGCCGTGGGGGATAAGTGTAATCAGATGACGAGGTATGCCACAGAACAACAGAGTCCCGTGGGAAACAACACGGGAGCTATATATACACACACACCAAGTGCCTTGAAAAGAAAAATGGGAGCAAGTGTGGCAGTGTCTCATAACTTGATGGACGAGAGAGAGAGAGAGAGAGAGAGAGAGAGAGAGAGAGAGAGAGAGAGAGAGAGAGAGAGTTAACCTCGTGGACAAACGAAAGAATTCACCGAACGAAGGATTTTAATTCAAAGTCTCCTTGTGTGTGAAAATGTCAGAGTATCAGTTCCGTGTCACAAGAAAGAGAAGATGAAAAAAATATAAACAACTTTGAAAGCCAAAACCACCTGCTGCTGATGGCATACATTGTGTACAAGCTCTACCAAGGTCCGAGAAGAAAACATGTTCTACGAAGGGGATAGATAATGGAAGCAAATTTTCTGTGATCATATCAAAAGATATTCATGAAAGAAAGAAATGGAGTATATCAGCATGGTTTTTCTTATGAAAAAAGTCGACATGGTAAAGGCAAAAAGAAAGAAAAATAAAAACTGCCCCCGAACTTTGCTATCTCAGATAAAATGTAGATAAGATAAGAATAACTAAATGTAGCCATCCAATCGTTTTTATACTCGACCTTTAAAGATAGAAAGGTTAAAAGAAGAGAGAAATGCCAAAAAAAAAAAAAAAGACGTAAATTCGAAAAAGAATCACATTAGATCGATTGCACGAGGAAGAGAAGGGGGTTAACGTAACGGCTCATCCTCGTGTGGCTGGTCCCCCACACAAAAACTATGGGAAACAGCAGCCAGTCGCGTGTTTCAGGGCTCCCAGGTCATGGATGGCCGGGACTCACGCAGACAACTCGCGAGAGCTGTAGTTCACAGCTTCAAACAGCCCTTAAATCACACAATTGGAACGACGGTAATTCAACGCATGGGAGAGTGTTGTATTAAGCAACTTCAAACTTTAACTGCATATTTCTTTGTCAGTCAGTCATCAGTGGGGCCCAGCTATCGACTTCTGACAGAAAATCGTGCCACAGTCTTTGTTGTGCATGTCTGAGAGCATATTATCCCTAATTTTTCTTCTGTTTTGTTAGCTGAGACGACACGGCCAGCTGAGGCCCTAATCAAGACTAACCCATTATTACATGATAGCTAGAGACTGAGTGTGAACGAATGTGGCCTTTGTTGTCTTTTCCTAGCGCTAACTCGCGCACATGCGGGGGGAGGGGGTTGTTATTTCGTGTGTGGCGGGGTGGCGACGGGAATGAATAAGGGCAGACAGTATGAAGTATGTACATGTGTATATATGTATATGTCTGTGTGTGTATATGTATGTACACGTTGAGATGTATAGGTATGTATATGTGCGTGTGTGGACGTGTATGTATATACATGTGTATGTGGGTGGGTTGGGCCATTCTTTCGTCTTTCCTTGCACTACCTCGCTAACGCGGGAGATAGCGACAAAGTATAATAAATAAATAAATAAATAAATAAATAAATATAGCGCCATTTCTCGCGTTAACGAGGTAGCGTTAAGAACAGAGGACTGAGCCTTAAAGGGAATATCCTCACTTGGCCCCCATCTATGTTCCTTCTTTAGGAAACGTAATAAAAAAAAAAAAAAAAAGGACAGGTTCCCATTTCATCGACCAACCTCTAGGGGTGGATGGATGAACAGCTAGGTTAACTGTGGACCGACTGCCGCACCAAGGAGTCGAACCTTGGCGCTCGACCCTGGGCCGGCCCACCGTGAATGCGCCACGCAAAGGAAGGCTAACTGGTACAGCTTTCCCTGTAAACCAATCACTCCCACAGACATGTTGTGAAGGAAACGTTGAAAGATCTGTAGATGTTGTGATGCAGTGTGTGTGTGTGTGTGTGTGTGTGTGTGTGTGTGGGAGGAATGGTCGTCTGGACAGAGTGGGTTATGAGTTGGTTGGTTGTGGCGGTACGGGGTTGACAAGAGCGGGCGTGTGGTGGCAGCAGGAAGGAAGTTAGGATAATGTGGTTTGGTTTCTCGGGAGATGTGGCTGTACAAGTCCCGGGGTGAGAAGAACGGGTGACTGTTTTGTTTCTGTTTTCGTTTCCCAGTTACAGACGGTGTATGAGCTGGGCGGCAACACGTGACTGTGTGTGTGTTTATACATGAAGGTGTTGTTAGGCGGATGAGGGATGATGTTGAGGACATGCTAACAAGTGTTGTGAGGTAGTATACGTGTGTGTGTGTGTGTGTGTGTGTGTGTGTGTGTGTTGTTATTTCACGGTGTTAGACAAGGAGTGGAGGGAGATTAAGCACGAAGTGGCAGGGTTGTGAGTTGTGGTTATGCGCTGGTCTTGCTCTGGGGGGGTGGATATTTTGTTCCGATGTGTTCTGGCCGGTGGAAAAAATATTCTAACACAGTCTGTTGTTATGGAGAACGCTTTGTGTCGGGGCCAGTTAAGTTTATGGATGTTGTTAATCTCGGCTAATTGTGGAGGTTATGGACGAACGCCTTCAATTACTGGCTCCGACCTTCGCCCAAGAGAGAAGTCTCCCGCCGATGATCTTGAGTCGTAAGCGACACCAATTTTCTCCCCCCCCCTTTGCTGGCCCCAAGAGGTAGGGGGCGCTCTGGCGAGGGAGCGAATGCCCTACTTCGGGGGGAAGAGGGTCATAGAAATCAAGTCTAGGTATAACTAGAAGAGAAAAAGAAATAGTGAATAGGATATATAATACGGATCATTGAAGGCCGTGTAACTAACTCACACTCTCTCCCTCGCGTATGAGAGTTCCCCCTTGGAATGAGAAGGGAGATAACAAAACACAACTGCTTCTAAAACGATGCAGAGAACAGCTGGGCCGACATAAACGAAACGATTGAATCAGACTCATTTACATTATGTAGAATATCTGCTATTTCTAAAAGCGAAGCTCATATCTAGCAAGATGGGAAGAGAATGCTTCAGTCGATCAGGGGGAAACTGATCACAAAGAACGATGTTTCGCCACCTTTGAACACACAGAGGCGGAGCGAATGCCCTGCAGCAGGTAGGGACAACGGGCTTTGAATTGAGCAGCGGAGGGGAAGGTGGCAGCGATCAGGATTGATGTATGTGAGGCTGATGTGTCCAGGAGCCGCTGAGTGCACGAATCTCACTCGATTAATCAGATGATATATATATATATATATATATATATATATATATATATATATATATATATATATATATATATATTCTTTCATACTATTCGCCATTTCCCGCGTTAGCGAGGTAACCTGACCCCCCTTCTCTGTTCCTTCTTTTGGAAAATTAAAAAAAAAAAAGAGAGGGGAGGATTTCCAGCCACCCGCTCCCTCTCCTTTTAGTCGCCTTCTACGACACGCAGGGAATACGTGGGAAGTATTCTTTCTCCCCTATCCCCAGGGATAATATATATATATATATATATATATATATATATATATATATATATATATATATATATATACAGAGGCTTGTATTATATGAGATGCTTGAAAAAAGAAAGTCTGGTTAAGTTTAACATTATATTCCACATGTTAATCTATCTAATCCTCCTTAATGTCTCTATTTCACTCGTGTATCTTTCCTCCCCTTTTCATCATCATCATCAAAGGTTTTCCCTCGTATGTGAACGTGTGTGTGTGTGTGTGTGTGTGTTACTTTACTGATATACACAGCATCAGGAACCGCCATGTATATCTTACACATTCAATACTTTTAGAGAAAAAAAAAACGCCTCCAGCGATTGTGGCGATTCTCGGCAGAATATAATCCTTAACAGTAAAAAAAAAAAAAAAAAGAAAAAAGAAAAAGAAGAGAAGGGATCGCGTCACAAAGCAGTGACGTAAGCAAAGGAAAATATACAACGCCCTCTTCCTTTTTTTTCTGTTTCCTTTGTATTGACTCTGGTGTCCAGACTCAGGCACAGCTGATCCCTGATCCACGACCACAAGCAGCGAAATATAGTGGGTCTGGGGGGGTGGAGGGAGGGGTCGTCTTTAGATAGACAGACAAATGCATATACACCATGGGTAGGAATCGAACCCTGGCTCGGCCGTGAACAACAACCCAACACTCGCGCCTCTCTCGCACAATAGCCGAGAGGAAAATAATTATGAAGAAACACTTCGTAGTCACCGAATGATTAGGGAAGACTTACTACCCAAACGGGTCCCACAGAAGCCAGCGAAACGACACAGACCACAGACCAGAGAAAATGAGAAAAACTTATAACATCAAAGAAAACGTTAACATGCGTTATGAAAGACTTCCTTAAAACGTGAGTTCAAGTATTTTCATGAGAGTTAAAAAGTAAATCTGCCAAGTAGCAGTTTCTATACTGCATTTACTTTTAATCTATATATATTTTTTCTATATTTTTCATACATATTCGCCACTTCCTAACTTGACCCCCTTCTTTGTTCCTTCTTTTGGAAAAGTAAAAACTGGAGGGGAGGATTTCCAGCCTCTCGCTCCGTCCCCTTTTAGTCGCCTTCTACGACACGCAGGGAATACGTGGGAAGTATTCTTTCTCCCCTATCCCCAGGGATAATATATATATATATATATATATATATATATATATATATATATATATATATAGTCAATAAAATACACGTAAAGTCTTACTTTTAAAACTACTCTCATCATCTTACTTAAACTTCCGTCTAGCAGTTACTAAACACTTAAGAAATTCTGGAAATAACTGATATCAATATGGTTATCTAGCTGGTCAGCATCACGGAAATTCATCGTCCATTCGTTCAAGCAAAAAGAGATTTTACTGAAGACTTACAAACGAATTCAACAAATCCAGCATAAAACACCCCATTTGGATGTGTAACAAGAGCGCAGCAAGCTTTAACAAAGTTAACATGTACGGTGTTTTGCACAGGACTGTGTATATACGTATCCAATCGCACCATCAACACTCTTGTATTTACATACATTCATTAGCTTCAAATAAGACTGGCGACCACAAGTGACACCATCAGGAAAAGTTCGAAGAATAGGCGTATCGCAACAACGTAAGAACGTGAGGTAAATTTCATCCGCTGTTACAACAGTCTCTTCAGCTAACCGCCCGGAGGAGGAGGAGGAGGAGGAGCTGGACAGTTCGGAGAGCAGTATGCTGGGTGCTCACACCGGGGTACACAGAACCTCGGGGGCTTCATTTTCCCAGTCAGCGGATCTGACCAATGAACCACCAGCGTACTTATGACAGCTGGAAATACCAGCAAGCGTCGTAGATCACATCTCACACAGCACACGAACGTTTTGGTTGACGTGATAAGTGGACGAATGTCCTTCTACATTTTCTTTCTCTTTGGGTCACGGATGGAAATCCTCTTCGAGACGAGGCCTTGGAATAGAAAATGGGAAAGGGCAGAAAATGTAGAAAGGTAAAGAGAGAAGAACAAATTTTCTAATTTTGGAGGATGTTGAGAGGCGGCCTTTTGAAAAGGGTCGGGTCGCAGGTGTTAGGTGAGACATAATTAAGGTCAAGAGTTCTAAAGCTGAGCGGTGTGCGGAAAGAAACAGACGCCAGCACGGCCTATCGGATGTGATTTCTGAAGCGTATATGTATTGTGTATCATAACGTGATATTTCTTCTTACATTCTATCTCTCTTTTCCTCTCTCTCTCTCATCCAAGTCTGTCTGTCTCTCTACCTCTCTCCTCTCCTCCTGCTGGGGAATCCTCTGTAAGAAGCATAATGCCCTGCTGGGAGATGCCCTTAATTAAGCTGGCTCTCCTACACAAGGCTCTTGGCTTTTTGTGTTCATATTGAGGCTCAGCAGACCGGGGCCTTTATGTGCCAGCCTGAACCCTTCTCTCATACTCTCCTCTCCCCACTCTCTACTACTCCTCTCCTCTCCCCACTCCCTGTCTCTCCCCATCCTTCCCCGTCCTACTCCTACACACACTCTAATTCTTTTCAGTCTCCCTTTACCATAAAATTCTGATCTCTCTCTCTCTCTCTCTCTCTCTCTCTCTCTCTCTCTCTCTCTCTCTCTCTCTCTCTCTCTCTCTCTTCATTGCTCTCTCCTTCTCCTTTTACTCTCTTCCCTTTCCTTTACTTTCTCCTCTTCCTTTATTCTATCCTCCTCCCTTTAATGCCCTCGCTCCTCTGACTCTCTCTCCTTTTCCTTTACTCTCTCTAGCTCCCTCTCCCTTTACTCTCTCCACCTCCCTTGACTCTCCTCTCTCTCCCAGGTAGACAGTAGGTGCTAGGCAGCCACCCACTAGGGAGGTACGTTACTAGTACAACCCACCTGGGTGTCCACCAAAGGGTCAATGATGGTGGCGCAGTGAGCCCGCTCTTCACTGGCTGTCAAGTTCCACTCCTCTGGCCCAAGTGGCCATCTCTGGTTACGACCTTACCCACAAATGGGGGTTGTTGGCTTTCAGTCCTTGGATAAGAATCTCTCCGTCTCGCACTTGACAACACAGGAACTCACACGACTCATCATTCTTGGTAAAGTACTCGTAAGTAAGTATTTTCCCCCGAGTCCCCTTTTCTCTTTGTTCTCTCCTTCTCACTTCACTCTCTTCTCCATCCTGTTCTCCCTTCCCCCCTTTCTCTCCCTTTAACAGTGACAGCTTTTATCTTTTTTCTTTTTTCTGCTTCTTCCCCTCACGTAACATCCGGAATGAAAATACATTTCAATATGCAAATATAAATGCCACTGAGATCCCCTGCTACTCTCGGAGATTGCTGTCATCAGGCGATCCCCTGGGGACACCAGGAGTCGTGCTGGTCGGTTTCGGAGGCAGCAGCAGAAGCAGCAACGATGACGCCAGAGTCCACATATCTCCAAACTGTCGTACGACATCTTCAATAGCGTCATTTAGAACTCCATTGTTAAACCTACTAATCTACAGTTCATTCACATTTACCTTCGGTTTTTTCCGCACACATTCTCTCCCGGACTCAGACGCCAAGCTTCTGCAGTTTCTCACTCGAGTCTGCCACCAGCGCCGTGTCATCAGCAAACACAAAACCGTCTCGCCTCCTTCGCCTTGCCAACTCCAAAAGACCGCAAAACCTGCTTCTCCATCCTACCCTCCTTCGTCTATGAACTGGTGGTGAAGAGAGAATGATACCAGCCGTAGGGGAGATGAAGGAGCCATTGCCTTGTGGGAAGTACATCTGTGTATGGATGTGTGTGTGTGTGTGTGTGTGTGTGTGTGTGTGTGTGTGTGTGTGTGTGTGTAGATTCGCCAAGTGTATTATGGTCCGATACGTGATCTTGTCAGTGGCGGTACAATCTCCTGTGTGCCAACACTGGCGCAGGTCGCGTGTGTGTGTGTGTGTGTGTGTGTGTGTGTGTGGTGCGAGAAATACCTGGAGGTTACAGGAAGCCTCAACCACAACTCTGAAGTTCAGGCGAACACCTTCCCCTCCCTCCCTCCCATGACCAATGTCTGGGCTTAAACTTACAAACGAAGGATCTGCCCCACCTCAGGTACTGTGGCGCTGTCTGCTAATGGTGGGAAATGGACGCCTGTGTTGTCCCCCCCCCCCCCCCCCTATCACAGTCAGCCATAATAACGTCCATCTTCTTTCGCTACAACGCTGATCAAACCATTTAAGTCATCATTTTTGTCTTTTTTTCTTTTTTTCTTTTTTGTGTGTAGAGATCTCTACCGCTTCTGAGGCTGACCATATACTATACTTGTCTGACTTCAAAAGTCTGAGCATATATAGTGTCATCAATCACCCAGTTCTTGTCTATGATCCCGTCATGCTTCAGGCATGAACGTACACCTCAAGAAATGCTGACGGTGGACATGTGTGTGTGTTCCTGCAGTCAGAGGTGCGCCCAGGTTTCCGACATCATTAGTAAAAGCCACAAAGAAGGCGGGGGGAAAAAAATCAGGTTCATTCCATGTGAAAATATCAAGTATATTCCAAGTGGGGGAAAAAATCAGGTTCATTCATAGTGAAAATATCAAGTTTATCCCAAGTGGAAAAAACAAGTTCATTCCAAGTGAAATGATCAAGTTTATTCCAAGTGGAAAAAAATCAGGTTCTTTCATGGTGAAAATATCAAGTTTATTCCAGGTGAAGAAAATAGTTTATTCCAGTCTACCCATTTCTCATATACAAAGCTGGTTTTAAACCGGTTTTTTTTTTGGTACTGAACTGAATACCACGCTTAGTTTCCACACATGAGTAATATAATGATCATTCATAATGTTTTCTCTTGATGGAGCGGTGTTTCTCAGGGCCCCAGCTCGTCCCTTTATTATCTTCGCTGTCAAACCCAAGGTTGGCTTGAGGCCTCATACGTAAAGTACATTAAGTATATATACTTTTCTTGTTCTAAGTGATGTTCATCATCAAGAACCTCAAAATCTTTTTCTAATTAGTTGGAACTTTTAGTCACAAGGGATATGATGATGACGGTATAGCACTACGTGGCCAGGAGGAACAATAATTACTAAGTTACCTTCGGTTGTCATGACTGGTGGAATCTGTCCCTCGCGCGAACCTTCGCTCATTTGGCTTATCATTCGCCTCGGTAAGTCATGTGATGCCTCAGCACTAAACTCTGACCAAGGCTGAAGACCCGAGGGTTAACATCATGGTTCTCTGATGAGGCGTTGTGGTTGGTCAGCTGGCTCGCTCGCTCTCTCTGTGAGGGCTTTACGCTCATCAATTCGCAAGGGTCATTAAATCCGTGAATAATAAGCTACATCAGGATGTCTTAAAAC